>NW_010427380.1:393-8257 GCF_000710305.1 Buceros rhinoceros silvestris | reverse complement strand
ACAGACCCGGGCACGGGGCGGCCGGGGCCTGCCAAGAATGGGAGTCCTGGAGGGGGACCTTGAGGTTAATCAAGTATGAATTGAACAAGTATTATTCCTTCTGTGAAACTTTTTTTTGTACTAGTGTTGCTAGTGAATTAATGTATTTAACCATATTTGTCTTGCTGCTGTCTTCCAAGCAAGAGCAGCCAAAAGTTCCCGGTGAAGGACCAGCACGTTCATTCAGCGCATCACAAAGGTATTTTGAGTCTTGCACATTTAATTTTTTTATCAGAAGAATATATTTGGTATTGTGCTCATTTTAAATACTACATTGCTTGTCACACTACATTTGGCAATAGACCTCTTCAAATAGATATAACAAATTGTTCCATAATTAATAACTACATATAAAATATCTGCATTGAATTAAAAAAATCCATATGTATTTTCTTCATGAAATACAATATATACATTATGATCTTTTAGTTTTAAGGTAAGTCAAAATTTGGGCTTAAACAAATTCACAGTGTCCATTTTACCTCTGTAATAAAAACCTTAACTTTAAAAGTGCCTGGATCTCAAACTGTGTTTATGTATTTCCTTACACTGGGTTTATGGAGATCGAAGGTTTTACCATCCCCTAGCACTAGAACGCAGATACAAACTGAACATTACTATGACCAAAAATGAAGACTGAAAGCGAACCGCCCTTGTTACCTCAAGCTCTGACCAACGGGTTTTCTGAACAGCTTGTCGAAGGTGGAAGCTCTGCTTCGAGCAGTATGGCCCGTAATGTGGTCATGCAGCGGAGCTGTAGGAAGCGCTCACTGCTTCAGAGAACAAGGCAGAATGTGCTGAAGCAGGAACTCAAAGCCAGCGGCCAAGGCAGATGCGCAGGAACCATCCAGGAGCTGAAAGGCAGCGAAGTTAGTGTCACGCTGCCTTCCAGCCTGAGATCGCTCCAACTGCCTTCGTCTTCCACCCAAGAGCCAACAGAAACCAGAGCATTTCTCTCAAAGACCATCCAGTCGGGACATCTCAGAGTCCACAGCACGCCCTGCTGATGACTGCAGGGAATACTGCAGCTTATGAGGTAATGCTTTTTCATCACCAAAGGCAAGCTATGACATTGGCTGTTCTGTAGCTCAAAGATTTCAGGCCAGCACACTGTGGTTTTTAATACAAACTGCTCTACTACCTTTGAAAATCTCACTTTCCTTCTTCTCCCTCAGAGGAAGAAGTCGTAAAAGTTTCTAAACCCTGAGTTCATTATGCCTGAGACCCACAGGACACAGATTGTCCCACACACTCCATTTGTGAATAAACCGAAGGGCCAAGCCAAAGGTCAAGCAGTTCCCCCAAACCATGACAAACACCCCTGGGGCAGGCTGACCTCCACAGCAGCTTCCACTGCTCTCCAGACAGGACGCAGCCCCTCGCCTCCACCTGTCTCAACAGGATTTCAAAACCTGTTCTAATACACTCTCTTTTCCCTGAAAATACACAGTGATTTCACTAACATTTGTTTTAAAAAAAGGACTATCAGTAAATTCAGCTAGAAACTAATCTAAACCCATTAGAAAATAACCTCCAGTCTAAAAGGGAGAGGCGGAAACGTTCTGATACATTCCACAGTAAGTAATTTTCAGAAAGCTGATTTAAAAGCAATTACCAACAAGCCATTTTCAGCCTTGCTTCCTACACATACAAGGCTTTTATAGGTACGTTATACCTCTTGATGTTCCTGTTACGAACATTCACAGCCCTTGCACTAATTTCAGCCAAGCTTGAAGAGGAGCAGAGATGCTCAGTGATGTAATACACGCTCTAACAGTTCCAGAATTGGGGATTGTCGGAAGACAGAAATCCAAATTAGTATATTAACTGAAGGAAAAAACAGATGGAATTTAGCCTGTATCCATCTGGAGAGACAGAAGCCAGCTGACTGCATGGACGTATTAGCTGGCACGGGCCACCTCTGCTCACTTTAACAGGAGACATAGAACAAGTATTGCAGTGGGTAGGGTGGAAGCACTGAAGGCTTCTGCTGATGACATGGAGTGAAAATTCTTCACTGAAGGAGTTGTAGCTTATACAGCACAAGAGCTGAGCTTTCTCTAGAGGGAAAAAGGATAAGGGATGCAATTCCCTTAAATGAACATGTTACCAGCTTTACATTCAGACCCCTACCCTGCAGTTTGGGAGTTTGGTTCAAGACATAAAAGCTGGAGAAACTGGGAATTCTGGAACAGATTAAAACTTCCAGGATTAATTATTTTGGATTGAAGAAGTCTTCTTCAGACCTCAGCAATAGTTTTTCTTTAAACTTGGTGAAAAATACTCCTTTCTGAACGCACTGACTCCCATTGGAACCTAGGTATCTTTCGGGATAGTCTAGTGTTGAAAGATGACCAGGGAAAGCTATAACATGGTGCTCTGAATATTCTGATATTCACCGCTTCAAGGTACCTTTCAAACAAATTAATTGATTATCCTGCACATTTTTAATGAAGGCAGTTAGCTTATTTTTTGCTAGTTGGGAAAGCTTGAAAAATTAAAGAGCTGTTGATATAAATTTGTAAAAGCCCAGAGTTTTTGTCTTTTGCTTCACTAAAATACATGTAAGAATGTCTACACAAGGAAATTTGCAAAAATAACCAGTGAATGTAGGAAAAGTTTAGATTTATGCTCTTAACCTTTCAAGACTGGGCTTATCAAGATTCCACTGTAATTCTGAAAGAGGCGAACTGAATATTAAAATGATCTCAAATTAACTCTTTTTCAGCAGGTAGAGAAATAAATAAATGTCTTTACGCAGGTGGTATCTCCTCCCTACTGCAGACCCAGAGGGTTTGCCACTGCGTTTTTTCAATCAATGATCTAATTTCTGAATCTGTTGGAGAAATGTAAGCTAAGACTTGAGAAAAACAGAAATATGGCTTTAAGTGAACTGTTAACGTTCTACTGCATTTCTTAAACATTTAAGTTATCTCTTGCTTTCGTCTTCCTTAGAGTCAATTGACAGTTTTTCCCCAAGTTTCCTTATAAGTTCTGCCAGATCTTCCGAATTTTGAGATTTTTCCTCAAGGAGCTCATACCGGAGACTTGAGATGTCCTGTTTAATTTCCTTCAGTTCACCTGTAACAGACATTAGAAGATCATACTATTAAGAAACAAAGGGGAAAACAAGCAAATCCAGATATCCTCACAGTTATCACGGGTTTACTCTGGATTTCTTTGTGGAAAAAGCCAATGATTTGCCGCCCATCAGTGAATGGCGGCTTAGGGATAGGAATATGAAGATGCAGTTCAGGAATCAAACGAAGCTAAAGGGAAAAGTGTGAGAGATCATATCAGTTCACAAAACCCAAATGATGCATTAGATGGAAGCTGCTGTTCTGCTGCAAGAAAGATTGTAGAATCATAGAATTGTTCAGGTCGGAAGAGACCTTGAAGATCACTGAGTCCAGCTGTTAACCTAACAAATCCATCACTAAACCATGTCCCGAAGCACCGTGTTTACATGTGTCTCTTAAATACTTCCAGGAATGGGGACTCAACCACTTCCCTGGGTGCCTGTTCCAGTGCTTGACAACCCTTTTGGTGAAGAAATTTTTCCTAATATCGAAACTAAACCTCCCCGCCACAACTTGAGGCCATTTCCTCTCGTCCTACCATTTGTCACTCGGGAGAAGGGACCAGCACGCACCTCACTACAATTCCTTTTGGAGAGCAATCATTTCTTCCCTGCACATCCTTTTCTCCAGGCTAAACAACCCCAGTTCCTTCAGCTGCTCCTTATAAGACTTTATGCTCTGGACCCTTCACCAGCTTCGTTGTTCTTCTTTGGATGTGCTCTAGCACCTCAATCTTGTTCTTGTAGTGAGGGGCCCAAAACTGCAGTGTCACCAGTGCCAAGTACAGGGGGACAATCACTTCCCTGCTCCTGCTGGCCACACTAGTGCTGATACAAGCCAGGATACCATTGGCCTTCTGGCCACCTGGGCCCACTGCTCTCTCGTACTCAGTAGGCTGTCGACCAACAACCCCAGGTCCTTTCCTGCATATGATGTGGCTCGAGGGTGCCTGAGTCATCCTGGCTAGAAACAAGGGCTCTCACTGTCCAAAAGGAAGCGTTCCTCTACTTTTCCTGCTGCACTAGGTGTCTTGCTAGCATCAGAGGGGTGTAAACAAGTGAGAACATTTACGTGAAGTGCATTCACTGGCTGTTTCCAGCTAACAAATCACACACATATATCCCCATTTATGAATCCCCAATATGAACACATATCCACACAGGGAGAATTCATATGGGAGAGCCCCATGTCAGCTGCTGCATAAGTGCCGCCTCACCACGGGAAATGCACGGGCATTACTAGACGCAGCAGCTTTTCACAGGGAAGTGTGCAGATCAGTAACAGTTTCCGATGGGAGAGCAGAGACAGAAAGGCACATCTCTTACTTAACTTCAGTTTCATGTTAATTTTACATCTTGCACTTGTAAACATGTCAAGAGGATTAAGTATTTTGGAAACATTTTTTTCAGGTGGCATATGTAACCACTTTAACTAGTTTGTTTTGATTCTTTGATTAGAGATAAACATACAATTCATCAACATACCTTCATTGACTTCATCGCTTTCCTTATCTATCTGAGCTTTCAGTACATATCTTTTAATGAGACGCTTCATTATTTTCTGCAGAGAAGAAACAAAAAATGAGATTTTTTTAGCTGGACTTTCTAGTGTTGCTGTGGCATTTCAAAGTATGAGCTCTGTTACCTTCTGTTGCATCCAGACATTTCAGTGTAGGACTTGCCAGGTTAAAAGAATGTAACGTAAAAATCTCTGCTTTCATCTACAGGAGATATTTAAACTTTATGATTCCGCACATGTATGTACATGAAAGTTAGAAAACTAAACACATTTTATAAATGTTACCATTCATGAAACTTAACTTACTACTGGAGTCTGTGAGAATGATTAATACAGTTGCAGCTTTGATCTCCAGGTAGATGAAACCATTCAGCCTGCATTGCCCTCAGGAGATGACAATGACCCTGATGACGCAGTGCTAAACCTTTTTTGCCATCAGTTTATTTTAATCTGTTTTTATATTAAAGTTATCTTTTCCCAGTGTGAGACTTAGACCCACAATTCTAAAAGTCATTTCAGCATCTCAGCTGGGACTCACCTAAACAAATACAGACACTTTCTAATGTAAATATAAACATCTGTGGCAGTCACCCTTAATTCTCTCTATGGATAGAAAAAGCAAACCTGAGATCACAGTTCACTACAGACAAATAAAATCAACCAAATAAATCTCACCAAAAGAATGACTACCCTCTCTGCTAATAACAAGAGCCTACACCAGCAGATTTAGATGTAAATTTTACCATTCCAGGAAAAATTAATTCCACCCCTGATTATCCCATTAGTTCAAATGACTTGAATAAGAACAAGGTTTCTAATTATGTTTGAGTATCTATCTTTGGGTTTAATATTTTCATATGGTGTAACCCATGACAACACTGTATTTGGTTTTCATTACAAAATATAAAGTATACATAGGTTTATGTGTCTGCATTTGTCTCCACTGTTACAGACCTGACCAGAGGTGGTTGTGAGGTGAATCATGCCTTAGTAGTTCCCGACCATCACTCCAGCCATGCAGACCCACACATCCTCACATTTATGGGATACATTTGTAATCTTAATATCTATCACTGCATCATAATGAAATTGGTTGAGGAGTCAACCTGTGTCTAAAATTAGAAACATCTTTCAAGAGCTTTAAAATATTGCACTGTAAGGGTAGCATTTAAGAAAATAAGAGGACAGACAAACACCCTTAGCTTGTACTGAAATACCCAAATCACTGCTTTTATTCCTGATATATACAAGATGTGGGACTTATTCTTGATTCATGTTGTTTAACATGAATTCAAAACTGTCCTCATGCCGTCAATCTGCAAGTTCTCCTACTTCTTGATTTTGTTTAAAAATAAACAGGTTTTTACCTGGTATTGCCTTGGAGGATTGCTTAAACTGTTTAAGTGGATTTCATCTGAGCTTCTTATACTTGATTGCTTCCTTTGGCCAAGCTGAAATGGAATCATTATTTATAGGACAAAATAAATAGAAGAACAATATGGTTAAATTACATTACGCATATATCATGTGCATAAATTACCTCATACATATTCTGTAGGGCAGAACATTAACTGTTACGCTCGATTTGGGAATATTAAATTACTGTGGCAAAGTCCTCATACCTGTGCAGAACTTCATCACAAGAGCTGAAACAAATCCTTCCAGACTGTGATGTAGGAAAGTGAGAACTGGGAGGTTTTCTCCCTCTACTCTGCCTCTCACCTGCTCCTAACATGCCCAAGGGACCAGAGCAGAGCAGCCACCTCCCCAGAGGCTTTCCCTTGCTCCTCAGGTGCACAGGAGGGGAATCCACATCAGAAGGAAGGCAACACCACTGCAGCACAGCTTTGTAGGCAATGGATGAGGAAGAGTCAGGGTGGATTGAGGGACAGTCAGGGCAGGGTGTGGGAGAAGCCAAGGAAGAAGGAAAGGTGGCAGCATGACCCCTTTTGCTTCTTTGACAGCACTTGCCCATTAAATAATGTGACTTCAACCACCACAAATGCATGAGGAGTTTGCTCTCCCCTCACTTGTGCTAATGGCTGAAGGTAGCCAGTTACGCAGTTCGCGCCAAGGACCACAAAACTATCAGCAGACATTTCTGAGGAACATATATATTCTTTACTACACGTGCTGAAAGGGCATCACTCCCCAATGAAACACCAAGAATGCAATTTGCAGGCTTCAATACTGATCTGTGTCTTCGAGAAGGACTTAAAGCATCACAAAATGGTGAACTGCAACTCAAGCTGAATGATTAGGCTGCAGGAAGAGTGAAGAGCAAGTGTCAAAATGGAATTATATTGATTTAGATTGATAATAGGGACAGTTCAGTGAGTAGCAGTGCAAGAAATAGAAAGTGCAATATAAATCATGATTGATCTGGATGAGGAATAAGTGGGTCTATCACTAAATTTTTTACTATTTTAAAGCACGAGGCCATCATTGCAGTTTCTCAGATCCTGGGGGATCGTGTTGTCCTTCCAGTGAGGTTTTCCATGCTGGTTATCTCTGTGTCTTAATGCATCGAGTACCTTCAGATAGACAAAGTGGGGCACTCTGAAGCCTGGTAAGTAATAACGTGGCATGTGCTGGGATATAGCTGGGTAGGGAGGAAAGCAGGGGAGGGTTAGATGCCTATGCAGCCGTACAGGCACGTCCCACATCAAGGGAGCCCACAAATCTGAGGGCTAAAGCCCTCATGTTGCCAGTTCTCCTGCGACTAAAATCATTACAACCTCTTGAGGAACAAGAGAAACTTCCCATTGTTGAACTTTGATAATAAATGGAAGTAGGATTATCAACATGGGACAAATACCAGATGTCAATCAGAAAATGATAAAAACATCTCAGCAGAGAGCTTTACGGGAGCTTTGTTCTAACATACATGCACTAATACAAAGGCTAAAATAAAAAACTTGGGAATTGTTCGGGTATAAAAGGGCTGAATGAGGCATCGGGTTCAGTTGTTTATCCAGCAATGAGGATATCAGTTAGAACTCTCAGTTCTCCCTGCTGCTGCAGAACTTGCTGCCTGAAAGTAGTTTAAGTTTTCTAGAATTCGTAATAATTACATTCACTTTAACAGTAAAGCAAATGAGTTTTCATGAATCTGCAAACAGGGAGTAATTGAAATATTTTTAGATTTTGTTTAGCGTTTCACGAACCATAGAATGGTTTCTGTTAGAAGGGACCTTTAAAGTCCATGTAGCTCAACTTCCCTGCCA
>NW_010427380.1:0-243 GCF_000710305.1 Buceros rhinoceros silvestris | reverse complement strand
GTCTTTCACTAGACCAGGTTTGTATTTTGATATTTTTTTCCTGAAGAAAAGATTGCACTTACTGGTAAAATATATTAATTTCTGATTATTGTTAAGTTTACACTGAATTTGGAATTTCCTTTTGTTCTTCAGAAAGATTCCTGATATACATCTACATACTTGTAAAAAACATTATATATCTAATCAGACTATGTTATAATGATAGAAGATATATATAAATATATAAATAGATGTATTAATAAT
>NW_010427379.1:24023-24276 GCF_000710305.1 Buceros rhinoceros silvestris | reverse complement strand
TATATGCTTAGTCACTGAGGTGCTTGATTGACATGACTCGGCTCCAATAAGAAGCCGAGATGGTTGGCGTGTTTCCCCACAAAAGTTGCAAGAAAGTTTTGCCATGCTTAGGGGGAAAAGAAGGGAGGAGCCAGGGATCGCAGCCCCATCAGAGCCGTGTTAAGCCATTACAACAATCAGTGCTTCTGAGATGAGAAAAACAGATAACACAGGCAAAAAAAAAAACCCCACCAACCAAAAGTCTTAATTTTTC
>NW_010427379.1:794-23800 GCF_000710305.1 Buceros rhinoceros silvestris | reverse complement strand
TCCTTTATTTTTTTTTTTTTTTTTTTTTTAAGTATGCAAGGGATCTGAAATTTTTCAGGTCTAGGGATTATTCCCACCACTGCAGTGGTGGTGTTGCAAAAACACCTGTCTTGTGCTTGTAGCACCTCTGACCTTGAAACTAAAATTAGAAGAAACTGAAAAATAAAGATCTACTTATCCCTAGATTTTTGGAGGGGAGAGAGATTTTTGGAAAGTTGAAGGGTGGCCTTTTAGACATAAGTGTCCTTTAAAGTCTTTTCTGTTGTACCCTCTCATCTTAAATAACGTTCTTCTTTGGCAAATAATATTCTAGTGTAAGTTTTTCTCTTTTCTTCTTAATTCCAGAGAAAACCATCTGCATCTTGTATGCTACATTGGTTGTACCTGAACTGAACCATAGATTTCTGGAAGTTAACTAATTTTTTGTACCCTATTACTTCTCAGTATTCTCCAGGACTTTTTCAAGAATTCTCTTGCAGAAAAACAACTTGTCTTATGAGTCTTGTAGCCATTGTCTTTTACAAGATTCAACTTTTTTCAATTTATAATACAGAATTTTTATAAACTTCGCATTACTGGATTAGTTATGCAGACATAGCTACATGAAAAAAGTATTTTTATGGTTTTGTTTTGCACAATTTGTAAACATGAGCTAATATGGTTTGCTTTGCATGGGCAGTTTTTTAAGTTTCTGTTGTGCTTGATTTGTCATCTGTATTTGGATGCACTCCAGTGCATCCCGCGTCTAATTAGGCCATGGATAACAGAAAGAGACCTGGAAAATGTGAGGGGAGAAAATGAATGGGGGAAGAATATGATGCTCAGCTTAAAATCCACAATGATTATTTTAAAAGTAATTGGAATTATGAGTATGCACTAAAAAGCTATATTTGTATGTCATCTCAGAAATGCACTTGCCTTTGTTCTATCCACCTATCCTAAAATCAGACACCAAACAGGCTAAATTCCACACCTCTCTGCAACTTTGATAGTTGAAGTGGCTCTCCTTTGTGTAAGCCAGTTCAAAATTTGGCCTTATGTTTTTTGCCGTATAGTTTTCTGAGGTTATGCTGGTTTAAGATCATGATCAACCAAAGCTCTACTTACTTTGACAGCGGTTGTCTGTGTGAATCTGATGGGTTCTGCTTGCTTTTTTAAGATGCGTAAGTAATTTTTGAAATGTAAACTTATTTTTCCTCTCTCTGTATATATATACACATACTTTTATAGCCAGGTATATTTATATATACATATATATGTGTAAAAACAAACCACAAGCACAAATAATGGAACTATTAGCTATAAATAATCATTTCTACTATTTGAACAACCGAATATTCAAAATATCTATTTCAAAACTGCCTAATGATGAGTGGTTAAAAAGCTGTATGTGGTCATGAAGGTAATAGTCTCCACCATTCCACTTCCATTGTCTTCTGTATCATAAACAGAGATAGTATATGCTTGCTGTTAAGCCCCGTGAGGATATACGTACTCTCTGACCTATGTGTCTTTCTGCTGTTGAGTACAGTATTGTATAGGTCAGTTGGATCTTTGTCTCATTTTCTTTTCCTGAGGAACTTACTTCTATAGATTTTGTTTTCTTCCCTGTGGAGGCATTTAGAAAACTTTCCTGTGCCAGTGAAAACTATGATTTGTTTACATGAAAATGAGCAAGCTAATTTTTGGTCAAATAATCTGGAACTTAATCTGAAACTGTAAAGCAAATTTTAAAGGTAAAGGAAGCTCATGCTTAGGCAGCATGCTAACATATTAGTCATCAGTTAGGGTAAGGTTCATGGTTTGGTGGGGTTTTTTTGGTTTTTTTTTTAAGAGAGGTTGGAGGGGTTTTTTTTGGGGGGGGATTGCTTTGTTTTATACTTCAAAACCATGCTAGAACTATTTTTCCTTGCATTATATGTTTAATAACATTAAATTCCCAGTGACATTGAAAACAATGAATGAAAATGGAAATTAGATTAAAAATCGAATAAATGTGCTTCTGGTATGGAACTCTTTTTTTTTTTTAAACACATCTGCATATTCGATGTCCGTCTCTTTGGTTTACAGGAAGAAAAAAGCTCCAAGTCTGACTGCCCTAAGCTGCCGATGGTTGCTTAAAGGATTTGTCTTCATGCAAAGCATATGCTCTGTTCACAATTAGTGCTACACTTGTGGTTATTGCAGTTCATTTCGATGCTGCTTTCTGCAAATAACATTTGCTCAGCCATGTCTTGCACTACAAGATTTTATTCTGGAAAATAAATTACATTCCTATAACAGAGATGCCTTTTTTTGCTCTGAATGCCATAGAGTAGCTAAATGACCTGTCTTTCTATTTTTAATGGAACCATCACACTTTGCTATCTAGAATAAATAAAAATCAGAGTCCTGTAGTAGTGACACTGATAAACTAAACTATTTTTCATCAGATTCCTCACTATAAATTAATCTACCATAATTTCTGCAAACTTAAATTTACTAAAGTTGTATTCAAGCACTCTTTGAGCAGTTAAGCTGTTAACGAACACTGAATTGCATGATAATTAATTTATTCAGAAGGCAAACAGCCAGCACCTTTCTGACCTTTTAGAGATCTTCCATTGCATTAGCCGAAGTCCTGATGAACTGGTTTCCCTGATCCTTTCCCGTTGCTCCTAATAAATACTTCCTGTGAAATGTACAAGTTCATTTGCATTCATGTAAATGTGTAATAAATAAACTCTGATGTTATAATGCCAGTTGTTTTCGAACCTTATCAAGAGCCGCAGTACTTACTGAGGGCTATGAATATGCAAAATCTTGTACTTTTAGTTCGACCTCCAAGAAGGTTTGGAACTAATTTTCAAAAGCAGCATGCATGTTTTGCTCATACTCTTCTAGCTGTTGGTGACATACAGCAATTTTTCTACTTTGCTAAGAAAATTATGTTAACCTTGTATCCAGTATGTATAAATTTCATGCTTGATATTTAGCATGAATATATGAGTAAAAAAAAAAAAATTTTTTTTAAATACAAAGTGGGTGCTTCTTTACATGGAATGATTGCTTTCCTTTTCCATGGCAGTATGTTCTTCGGGCTAGTCACTAACGGAACAAAGTAAAACCACAAACACGTTGGATATTCCTCCAAGCAAGATTGCATAAGTAAAGGAGGTTATAGGTAGCGCTATATGATCCCTTCAAAGACAGGCCAAGAAAATTCGTGCATAGTCTTCTCATAATGAGAAGATTAGTGCCCATCCTTTCAGCTGCTTAGGTGTTGTATAATGCTGAGCCAATGTAACTTTCTGAAAAGCAGATTGCATTAGATTTGGGATGTGTTAATCCACCTGTAAGTTTAAAGTCAGGCACTAGTTTGCTCCCAATAACAGAAGACTTCAGCACATGAGGTTGGCACCTGCTTGCAAAACTCTGAACGCTCTGTGAAGACTGCTTTCAGAGAAATTAAAGAACAAGCTAAAGACTAAGAAGAGTTAAGCCAGCATTAGACTGTGCTTAAGGTAGAAATTCAGATCAATGAGGATGGAAAAACCCTCATAATTTTGAAGGAGGAATGCCCGTGATTGTCTGGTAGCATTCAGCATTAATTGCTCCTGGACTGCCTTCAATCACACAAAAATTCACTATTACATGTCAACAATAGAATTCATTAAGGAAAACTGAAATAAAAAGAGAGCTGACACAATTAAAAGTAACTGCAGCCTTAAGAAAACGATTTAAAGGAAATGTGGAAGCCAAGTGTATGTTACTGGTCAGATTCAAATTTGAAATCTGTAGATTTGACATTTGCAATCTGAAATCCACATTTTAAATTTTCATTTCTGAATATTGAGATTTGTAAAAGGATGTCTAATGTCTAGAAGAGCATGGAGTAAAATACATCAGAAATTTCTCTGTATTAACTGAAATGTTGCTTGACTTGGCAATCAGAGGGAGGTCTGTGGAATGCATGACCACAGTAAAATGCTGGATGACTTGTTGTTGGGCAACTAAAGAGGAAGGAGAACAAGCAAAACCATCATGATCTCAATTATAATTCAAAGAAAACTTGTCACAAGACAAATCAAACTAGACTCCATGCACAAAACATTGAAAAGTTGTTCATGCCCTTAACTAGGAGCTTGAACTGTAGGACTCAGTTTTTCTTATGGCAAAGGGAGAGAGATGTTCCATATAGGAAGGAAAATCAAGGGGAGATGAAAACAATTTTGGAGAATTTATTTTAAAAGGGAAAAAAAAAATAGACTTAGGAACAAACTCCCAGTGGCAATCTTATTCCTAATCCTTAGAGTTAGCCTCATTGCTAGACTACCTGATCTAGTGAGCACTTCTACAATTGTATGTGAAATGGCAACCCTTGATTGAATGATACTGCACCTATTTTGTAAATATGCTCTGCGATTTCTGTGTGTTTCAGGTAACTTTAAATTATCTGTTAGATATTATTGAAACAGTTAATATATTGTATGTAGCTTTAACACCACCGGAACTTGTGGGTCTTATGAGTATTATCAATTTTCAGATAGCCAGTATATCTATCTATCTATCTATCCTTCCATCCATCCATCCATCCATCCATCCATCCATCCATCCACCCATCCATCCACCCACCCATCCATCTATCTCTATATGTGCTACGAATATGTAAGTGGCCAATGGGTCAGATAGAAAAAAACTCCAGAAAGATTTCTTTTCCTCTCTAGTGAGCATACACGTTCTGAGAACATATCTTATTGACCATGGACAAATGTCAGAGGTGAATGACAATTTACAGTATCTGTTAGTAGGTATAAACAGTACAGTGGCCCTCCTCTCCCTCTGGATAACTACTTGCAGTACTGGTGTGACAGTTAGTGCCCTGCTCTGCAACAGCTATAGACTTAGGAACAAACTCCCAGTGGCAATCTTATTCCTAATCCTTAGAGTTAGCCTCATTGCTAGACTACCTGATCTAGTGAGCACTTCTACAATTGTATGTGAAATGGCAACCCTTGATTGAATGATACTGCACCTATTTTGTAAATATGCTCTGCGATTTCTGTGTGTTTCAGGTAACTTTAAATTATCTGTTAGATATTATTGAAACAGTTAATATATTGTATGTAGCTTTAACACCACCGGAACTTGTGGGTCTTATGAGTATTATCAATTTTCAGATAGCCAGTATATCTATCTATCTATCTATCCTTCCATCCATCCATCCATCCATCCATCCATCCATCCATCCATCCATCCATCCATCCACCCATCCATCCACCCACCCATCCATCTATCTCTATATGTGCTACGAATATGTAAGTGGCCAATGGGTCAGATAGAAAAAAACTCCAGAAAGATTTCTTTTCCTCTCTAGTGAGCATACACGTTCTGAGAACATATCTTATTGACCATGGACAAATGTCAGAGGTGAATGACAATTTACAGTATCTGTTAGTAGGTATAAACAGTACAGTGGCCCTCCTCTCCCTCTGGATAACTACTTGCAGTACTGGTGTGACAGTTAGTGCCCTGCTCTGCAACAGCTCTGGCTCGCAGCTCACCTTATGGTTGTCATATTGGTCTGAGAACTTAGATGGAAGTGTTGTCAGGAGTCACCCTTGCTGGCTGCAGAGATCCCTTTGAGCATCCACGAACAGCAGTCATGGGGCTGCATTCTGCTGAGCTCCCCAGTACCTGGAACTGGGTGAGGCAAAATCATAATCATATCTTTCCAAAGGCTTAGGGACAAGCTGAATTTAGCACACCTGGGGTCTCTAAATCTTTACATCCTGATGACACCGGAACAGAAGTAGAAACTGCTGGAAGGGGGAGAAGTGATCATGTCAGTTTTTCCTTTGAACACAACTGTACTAATGGTCTGCTATTAACAGTCTAAGTTCCTATTCTGCTGATAGGACCTGACTGAAGGAAAGGAATATTACATTAGATTCGTCAGGGGAAGTAGACATGAACAATGAACTTTCTTTATTCTTCAAGAGAAATAATAATGCTTTACAAATTTTGGATAATCTCATCAGTATAACTTTGAGGGAAGCAAAAATGTTCTGACAACTGGGGAAAAAAAAATTAAATGCTTTTAAAATGAAACTGACATTTTAAAATGGTTTATTTTCACGTTCTTGAAAAACACTGAACTGAAAACTACTCCCAAAAGCCTGAAATGATATAATAGAGATATATGAAACTTGGGGACGGATGGAGGGGAGAAATGGAGGCAGTTCTTCCTCTGTGTATAATTTGCTAAGGATTCGTTTCAATCGAAACTGCGTGATATATGAGGAGGAAAACCCAGCAGCTTTTATAACCTGAAATTTCTGCCCTTCAAAAAGTTTAATAAATGTTTAATAAATGACTACGTTTTTGCTAAATTTTAATAAGAACACCCAAAAAATCACTATATAGATGGGAAAATAATTATTACTAAAAAGAAAACTAATCTGTTAACTCTAATTTTCACACAGTTGCTTCTATTGTGGTATAACTTTGTCATGGTGTTTCTTTTTTTTGTCTTATTTCTCTAAATCTGAAGTATTTTGAGGAAAGATCTCTAAATAGTAATATTTCTGGGGTTTTTTGATTCACAGAGGCTTAACTTGCACATTAGTACGTTGTATTTCTTTCTCATGAATTTAAATTGGCATTTGCATATTATTTTTTAATATTTTTCATAGTATTTCATACTGCCTATTCACACACTGTCTGATGAGCTTTAGGAGATGCATGTCTACAAATTTAGCCTGTGTTTGCTGTCTAGGAGGAGGGTAGACAAAAGAAGAAAAAAATGGCCTAGATACATTTTCCTGAGGCTACAAAGCAAGTTGCTAGCAAAACTGAGGTTAATATTGCCCCAGTGCAGACCTGTCCAGAAGATCTCTTTAAATTGTGTTTTTCCTTAGTAACATAATTTAAAAAAATCTGTTTAGAACCTGTCGTAACCAAATCCAAGACCACTCACTGTTTCCTATCAACTCTGCTGATCCTTTACACATTAAATTAATATACAGTGGCTGTGAAACAACTCCCTTTTGAGGGAGGAAAAGATTGATTTGCATGGGGTTTTATGCAATTAAAAAAAGGAAAGAAAAAGTACTCTACCAAAACAAAATTAAACTACTTCATGAGGATGTTTATACAACATCAATAATTACAGAAGTTGTGGGAGATATTTAAGTGACACACCTATAGATACACGTAGGACACTGTATTTTCTTTCCTACTAGCACCAACTTTGATTCAGGCATAAAAGTCAAGGTTTTGTTTCCAGGCAATTTGTCATAAACAAGCAAGTAATTCTGGTCTATCTTTTCTGAGTACCTCCTTTGTTATGGGTATGTTACACCTTTTAATAACCATGTAAGAATTATTTTTCAGGAACAGAGAAGAATGATTTAAAATTATTTATAATGCAAATACATAAATATCATGAAAAACTATTTCGAGAGCTTCAGAAAAAAATTAATAAAGTACAGAAAAATGAGTCTGTGTAGACAATAATTAATGCAGTAATTTTTGCATTTTTCAATTTAATCAAATTAATACCTGCAGTTATATCAAAAAATCATTATAATAGAAGTGACAAAGGAGCATAACAAAATTAACGAGAGCTGCTCATGTGTAAACAGCTTCTCCAGGCATTCATGTTGAACAACTTCAGCATAGGCAAGCCAATTTAATTCTGACCTTCGACATTCAGTAATAATCAGTAAGGGAAGTTACTTATAATACTGCTCTCAGGTTTTTATTATTCAGTGTGTCTTCTGTCCTCTTATTTCAGAAATACAGCATAGTAACTCTTGGTGTAAATTATGTATAACAATTAGGAATGGACTCATGTTGGAAAACACAAACAAAAAGAGCATGACAGGTGTAAGAAAAGCAAATGTTCAAATGCTAAGTAGCGTGCCCTGCCTACATGGAATCTTCTCAAACCACAACAGAGCCACCTGCAAATCTAATATCTCTTTATTGAACTAGTCAGGTCGATACATTTTCTGACACATACAGCTTTTACCATTCACTGTTTCTTCGGTATGTGTCACTGGTTTGATATTCTAACAGTCTTTTTTTTCCCTTGTCAAAGGGGATTCAAGGAAACAGACTGAGATCATAATCATATTAGTTAATGAGCTGAAAATGTTGAAAACCTTGACATTGCTTCTGACAGATACAAAATGAAAATAATATCTTTGTTTCCTTTGTTATAGGTTTCCTGCAAGTTGTTTTCCTGAAGTGCGCTCATCATTGTTTGTGATCTATACAGAATTACAGCACGACATTTTTACGCACGGAAATTTTTACACACTATTTCATATATGGTAAGATAGATGATAAATTGGTATAAAAATTGGCTCTAAAATAAATGCGAAATACAGAGTTTTCTTGTTGGATAAATTAATCAGGATTCTTCAATATGTGTTGTAACTTACAGAGGAATTAATTTCATGAGCAGAATAATCTAAACACCTCTGAATTCATATGCACCTGTGGATTTGGGAGAGTATTGGTTTATGCCTACTGAAAAAAATTATATGCACTTGAAGACAGCTAGGGACATATTCCAAGGCAATAGTATAAAAATCTCCCACCTTGGATATATTCAAAAGCTGTCTGAATATGGTTCTGGGCACCTGGCTCTAGGTGGAATGAAAATTTATTGGAGATTCTTGTGTCTTTGTATGTGTTAGCACACATTAAGAAGTAGGAGAGAAGCTATTAGAAGTTTTGGGGGTTTTGTTCTCTGCGTTTGCTCACATCAACTTTATCACCCAGTTTTGGTATTCATACTTTGAAAACCTTTGTCTTCAGCCTCTTACCACCTTCCTCCAACCAAGCTTGGCAGTGGGAAAGTGGCTCTTCTACAGCATTCAGCACTTTTATGTACTTCAGCTTTAAGGAAACTGATTTCATTATGCTTATAGAAGGAGAATAAAGTTTCTGCCAAAAAAAAAAAAATTACGCTTGCTAAGTTTTTTTTTGTTGTTGTTTTGTTTTTTCATTATTGCTCTGCATTCCTTTCTCACATTGTCTATTTCTCTTGAGGCTCTGACCCATACAGGTTCTTGCATGCCCTGTCAGATTCAGTTTATTGCATTTCAGATATGCATTCAGCTTGAAAACTACAATGCGTATGTGTTTACTGTAAAGATAGAAATAAATGTTTAAGGCTGATGTTGCAATCAGTGAGGTAAAGACAGCTGTTTGGTGAATACTTCACTATCTTTCAGTCTTACTGAATATCTGAAAACTTGTTGATTTATTCCTTGATACACTCACAGTGCCAGCATCTTCACTTTCTTTAGAAACAAATTGAAAATACAGCTTTTAAACACCTGAGTATATTTAAAACAAAGATCCTTGGGCCTTTTAAAATTTTGATTATGCAGCGAAGATCTAAACATGTAAATAACTTCAACAAAAAAAAAAATGTCAAACCTTCAGGTTTTGCTTTATGTAAGAATTTAATGTTTGGTTCTTGCAGTGGATAAAGTAACCTGCAATATGAGGATGACTTCCTGTGAGTGTGAGGACTTGCTTTGGGCAATGATATCACTCTAGTTTTTATTCCACATCAGGCAAGTGTGCCTCTGTGACAGACTCTTCTTGTGGTTTTGCCTCAGCTTTAGGACATAACTTCTCACCAAAGCCAAAAGCCAAGCAGCTCGGAGTCCTAAGGTTACTTGTCTATTGCCCAGAGAAAAAGCAAACATTAGAAGCATGGATGATAAGGTGATTCAGGGTGGAGTTAATCTTAAATTTTAAGCTGACATCATCAATATGGTGATCATGATGTCCAATACTATATTGAGTATTTCATCCTGCTTGTGATAGACCATGAAAATGAATATTTTATTAATGCTACAAAAGTGTGTGTCACCTGAGAAGCTTTCTGCTACTATCAAAAGAAAAAATGAGAGGAACATATGGTACCCCATCAAAAAACAGACTTAAAAAATTTCTTAACATCTGACGTTTGATTAACAAAGTGTTATAACAAATTCACTTTTGTGGTAAACTAATGAAATTATTCTTGTATTTCTTAATTTTCTGGGAAAAAATAATCAAGTATTTGTGTCTGGAATACTCACTGCTGCATCGTCATGTAAAGCTTTGCTATTTGAAGTTTGATATATTCCTCTGTTTTCTTGAGCCTTATTCATGTTTGCATTTTGCACATCTAAACCTTACAGAAAAGGGTTTGTGCATTATAAACCATGTGAAAATGAAACAATTTACCTCACTTCTTATAGTAGCTTCTGTTACTGGGTAGATAAATGAAATATAATCCCTTTTCTCTTTAATGTTCAAACTGCAATTAAAATAATCTGTAGAGATTACTTTTCCACCACTTTTGTATTCAGACAGTTGTCACTCTTTATGTTTTTTTAGATGAGTACTGGCTTTTATCTCCAGCCAAAGTCATTAAGACTCTAGACCAACTGAGTAGATTCAACGAAGTGGAATAAGTCATGTAATAAAAGACTAAGTGTCTGAAACATTAACTTCTTCTTGTCTTAAAAGGGATGTTTTGCTTTTTAAATGCCTAATATGAAGACCCACTCTGTGCAAACATCTTTGACAGCAGAGGTTACTGGGAAAGCCAATCTTGTAAAGGTGCTCTTTTTTGGTGTGGTGTCACCACATGGTTCTCCAAAGAAAATACTGGCACCGTTGTGGGGATTGTGTCTCTGAGTAGGTACAGTGTAGTGATGGCTCGTTCTTCACACCTTGTCAGTTTTAGTCTTTGGAAAGCTAGTAAAGGTACAAATGGTGTATTGACAGTTGCAGTCTGGTTATTATTATGTATAACTATCTCTACAAAACCAGGTGTGGACCCTGTGGGAAATATTAATTCAGCGGTACCAGTATAAGTACCTGAGAGGCTAAATCCATTAAGTTCATCTCTTCTTAGCTTGTAGGCAAGGCCTGTTATCTCCACGTAATGCATTTTTTCCATAGCTCACCTTGGCTCTCTTCACAATTCATTCTAGGAAGTTGCTTCCTTTACAGGTTTTTTTCAGTGTAATCCTAACTTTTAGGATTCTTATGTAGGCCATGAATTGATATCGAAAATATGTAGGAGAAAAGCCTGGGGAAAAAAAAAAAATAGAATTCTCTAAGAACATTTTATCAAAACAATAACATATCTATTTTATCACAGTGAAACTGAAACTTCTGTATTTATAGCATTTTTAAGGTAAATGATGTTTGAAGAGCAAAATTGTAAGTTATACTGAAAATATCAGTAAATTACTGAAAGTACTGTAAGTCACATAGTGTCTTTTTCTTTTTTGTATTTTGGAATATAAAAAAAATGTTGGAAACTGGTGGAGTAGTTCATGTACTGAGAGAAAATACAGTAGTTGCTGAAAGGGTCATGCAATATGTCCATCTACTCTGATTTCTTAATTCTGTAATTTGACAATATTTACTCAAATACATAATGAAAGTATGATACAAAATTTTAAGCAATATGTACTTTCTTATGTTAAAATGAGGGTGAAGAGACACACTGGTGCATCAATTATGTATTTAATATTGATCTTTGAACTTTTGAAATAGGACCTTGAAGCCTATACATGAAATTAGGTAGTGGTAAGATTAGCAAAGCATTTTGTGCTTGTGAGTCTCCTTTAGATAAAAATTAATCTTTGATCAGAATTTTGTATTTCCTTTTCAGTAATGCCTGATGTACTAACTTCTGGAAACCTAGAATATAAATTTTCTCTGAACTATGACTCATAAACAACAGTCAACTTTTTAATCTTTGAGATAGCTCAGTCGCTCAAAAGTAAGTCTTTCTTAAAAGCTGAGCAGTCAAGTTTAATCAGTCTTGAGTTACATCATGTTTAATGTATTAGTGAAGCCATAGTAATATTCAGGGCCATCACATTGTAGACTTTGACAACATCATCTCATTTTTGTCTGTTGCTGCCACCTCCTTCCCTTCCAATACAAGAATAACAACAGAGAAGCCAAGGACTCTTTTTTTTTTGATAACAAATAATTACAAAAATCTTGAGGTGACATCAAAATATACAAATATACAATAAAAAACAACTCTCGTAAGACAGTATTCCAGCTGATGAATTGAACTTTGTCAGGGAAAGCTACATGCTAATTAGTTTTTCACATTGGCAAGAGATACATGCAAGACTGTTCTCAAGTCTTGCATGTTTTAATGTAATTTCTGGTAAACCAGATCTATCTTATCCAGGGTACTGGAAAAAGAAAAAATCAGTTGTTTCATTTAAGGCTGTGTAAGATTGCTCTAGTGCTATAAAAATGAAAATACGTTAGATATTTAGATTTCATTATTGTTTTATGAACAAAAATAATGTTAATCTTTGTATGTGAGAGTAGGTAGTCTAAAAGCGTCTCTTTGGAAGATTTTTCCTTCTCTGCAGAAATAAAAATTGCAACTTAACAGTTTGTCTTGCAATGAGTGAAAACTATCTAGGGTATAAAGCCCTTTTTCACAGATTAAAATTCAAACTCTTTGCTTTGTGTGTCAGTAGAGGTTGAAACATCAGTTCAGCAAGTAAATGCTATGTTTGGCTAAACCTACAGTTCACTGTCAGAAGAATTTTCAGCAGCTTTCCAAAGAGAAAAACTGTATAAACAAGGGAAGCAAAAACTGTATGAGCTGCAACACTTTCAGGAAATTTTATCTTTGCCTGGGGCTAAGTAAAGTGTCAACCAGTCTCAAAGCTTTTTGCCAAGTCAGAAGCACGCCAGCATCTGCTTTTCTTTGTGCAGCCAAAGCCATATTCGGAAGTTAAAAGTTAAAACTTGCTTTCAGGTATGCTTCATAAGCACCTCATTTAATTATCCTATTGTTCCTTGTTTGTTCTTGAAAATCCTGTAGAGCGTTGTCAAATTAAACTTTTGAGTCTATTCCACCTTCTAGTGGAACACCTGGAAACGCATTTTAAACTTATTTAGGTTTACATGAGTTGTTCTCAGTGACTGATTAAACAGCTGAGTCAAAATGATGGTGGGCTGTGGAGGAACTCCACAAATCCTCCCTCTATCTGTGAACGAATGTACAAGGGCCACTCCAAAAGTAACACCTCCTGTTTTATTATGTTGGCCCAAGAGGTCAGAGCCGGATGTTGGTGGTCTGTCAGTAGAGGTTGGACCTTCCCACCAATGTTCCGTTACATTTTGTTGCTGTGTGACCGACGGTAGCAGAGGGGCGGTCTGACACCATGGCATCTGGCATGGCAGAGCGTATGCAGCAAAGGGGTGTCCCTGAATTCCTCCATGCGGGAAAAATTGCACCCACTGACCTTCATTGACACCGCTGAACATCTATGGAGGCCAAACCGTGGGTGTCAGCACAGTGAGGGGATGGGTGGCGTGTTCCAGCAGTGCTGACAGTGACGGTGGGTCACCTGGTGCAGATTTTTACCGGAGTGCGTCACGCAGGCTCTTGTTCATCGCTGGTGACAATGCACAGACAATGGGGGTGACTGTGTGGAAAAATGGGGGCTTGTAGCTGGGAATTTCCTCTATCAAATAGCATCACTGTGCTCTGTGTATCTGCTGTAGTTTCCATGGAAAAAAAAAACTGGAGGCATTACTTTCAGAGCGACCTACGTAGTTGCCCTTAATCTGTAGACAAGCATGGTGTTTCTTAGAACATTAAAGGATCTGTCATTTTGATACTGCATTTAAAAATTGTGGGACATGGGGAATTAAAAATACCCTAAGTAAAGCACAGTAAGTGATTGGTGAGAGAGTCTGTTTTAATGCATTCCACTCTTAAACATGATACACCTCTATCAGGAGCATTTTGTCAGGTTTATAGGTATTGTTCTGTTCTATAGCTATGACTAGAACTCTGTGGCCATTGGCAAAGACAGCAGGGAGGATAAGGTTGTATTCTTTCTAAAGTCAAAGAAATTGGTGGCCGTACTGCTAATTATACACTACATCCTGAGCTAAAAGCACATCCATAAGGATAATTTGAAAAATTAGGAGAAATTGTTTCTTTAAGTGTTTGGGGACAGTGGAGTGGGGTCTGGGTAAAGATAACAATCAACAACTCTTATTTGATCCTGTGAAAGGATGGAAGCCTAAAGAAACTAAAAAGGATTGAGGAAAATTGTACTTTGCTGACATGGCAACATTTTAAGTAAGAAAACATACAGTTCAGGTGAGACGCCAACACGTAGTTCAGATGTAACAAATATGTTTAAACACTTCTTGAAAAAGCTGGTTTCTTTATACTGTTCCTTGCTGTGGTGGTTTAGTGTTTGGCATGGTTTCGGTAGTGGAGGAGGGAGCTGCTGGTGTTTGTTTGGCATGGTTTCTGTAGCGGGGCACGGGCTGCTGGAGAGGTCCCTGTAAGAAGCTTCTCAAAATAATAATAAAAAAAAATCTTCCCCACCTCAAATTCAGCCATGCCTCTAGCCAAGGCCAAGCAAATCAGTGGCTCTTCAAATAAACCTATTTAACAGGAGAAACTGTTTTGCAAGAGCTTGTGTTTTGGGAGCTTGTGACCGGTTGGCACTTGAGACAGGGCCAATCACGGGACAATTTCTCGCTCCAATCGACCCTTCAATGTTCCAGGAGAAAAGGGTCAAGGAGACCTAAGAAGAAAAAGTAAGCAAGGCCTCCGTTACATTTAGGAAAATAAAACAGTCTTAATAACAAACAAGAGAACAATGTTATATACAAAACCAAACAAGATATTAACAAGTACGTATACATAGGATCCAGGGTCTGGTGCAGCGAGGCTTAAACCACGGGTAAAGGGAACAAACGCGTTAGAGGAAAAACTACCACAGTCTGTGATGGCCGATGGCACACGGCACAGACGGGATCGGAGCCCACAGGGTCGGGAAGCAGCGGCTGGAACACACAGTGTTGGCTGGGAAAACAGCGGCGAGGAGCAGTATGGTGTCCCCTGGGAGCAGGAGCAGTTGTCTGGCAGCAGGCAGCGGCAGCTTGAACAATAGCAGCACTGATGGGTGAATTCCTCGTGGGCCACAAGGAGGAGGGGGATCACCGCTCATCTCCAATGGCAGGCAGGAGCGCTTCCACAGTTCCCTTCCTGCTCCCCGGCTCTTAAAGAAACAACATCCCACCAAAAAGTTCCCCAGCCAGTCAGACGCAGTGACGTGCAAGGGGAGGAATGCTTTAACTGGCTTGCTTCTGTGTCCATCAAAACAAGCCAAACTGGTTTTTATCTTAAAACCAGGACAGAGCTCTTTCCTCTTTTGTTTGGAGGGGGTAGGACAGAAGGAGAGGCAACCATGTGGGAACCGACATAGTGGTCACCCAAGGTAGTAAGGAAGAGGTTGGGGAGACATGCTGGAACAGTCATTTCCCTTCGGCCCATGGCAAGATGGCAGGCTGCGAGCCTGCAGTCCTCAGAGAGCACCGCTGGAGAAACGGCTGGTTTGCAGAGAGATGTGGAGCAGCCCATGTTGCAGCTGGTAAGTGATCCTGAAAAAGGCTATGACTTTGAGGGGTACTGTCATTGGGATGGTTTGACACTGGGAGAAACACTGCCAGTGGAAGATCTCCATGCTAATTGAAGTTCATGGAGGACTGCCTCCGGTGGGAGGGATGCCACTTGGCTGCAAGGCAGAATGGAGGAGAGTTTCCTTTACAGAAGAGCAAGAGGCAGAAACAGTATGGAGAGAACTGGGACTGATCGCATCCCTCTCCCCCTATTCCTCTGCCCATGACCCCTCCCTCCCTGTTCTGAGTGGGGGAGGAGAAGGAGGTAGCAAAGCCGGGCCCAGAAAGAAGAGGGAGTGGGTGAGATGTTTTTAAGATCTTGTTTTCCTGACTGTCCTACTCTGATTCCATTGTTTTTTAAATTAAATTGATTTTATTTCCCCGGGTCGAGTCTGTCTTTTGCGTATGACCAGAATGGATGAGTGAGTCCTCCCTGTCCCTTGCTTTGATCTTTAACTTGTTTGTGGTATTTTCTTCTGTTGGAGTGATAGAGCAACTGCGTGGTGCTTAGTCGCCAGCTGGGTCTAAATGATGACACACATGCACATCACACATTCACTAATTTTTCATCTCTAAGTAACAGAGATAGGTTAAACAGGCAGGTTTCTGAAGATAATTTCATCAACTACTGGATATATCCCTCCTTTGAAATTTATAGTGGGATGCAACTTTACCTACATTTTAATATTACTGAATGCTGAAATCAAGTGAAGCACATAGAGGTCCTAGAAATTGTTTTCATTAAACATTCACTACATAGGCATATGACGAGAAAGAATTGTTTCTCATGGTAGTTTAAAACATAAGATATATAATCAACTTAAAATTATTGTTCCTCTGCACATCTGTGGAAATAAATTCCATTACGGAAGCAAATTCCGTTCTATTCTATCTGAATAGAAATTCTGATGAAAACACTTTAAGGTTGTTGAAGGATTCTGTTTCCATACTTTGCCATTTTTGCAATAGAATAAAATGAACAATTTTTTGTTGATAAAACTTGAAAGGTTCAGAACATGACATGTATCATCTTATTTTACATACACTGCTGAGAAGAGAATTAGTAATATTGGAGTATGTCTACTAGAATATAAAACTGAAGGATAAATATAATAAATTCAGAGTAGAATTTTCTGTTTTCATACTTCAAAAGCTGAAATCATGAATTTTTGAAACCAAACTCTCGAAATTAATATTAATAGACGTTGTGAACTTCCAGTTTGGGATTATCTCTGCAGTATTTTTCTATTCCAATTAAAATGCACCTGATTATGCCTGAAGGTAAATTACTGCAGTTGTCAAAAAAAAAAAAAAAAAAAAAAAACAGAAGAGCATCTTTCAACTTAAAGTACTGTCATTCCAGGGAATATTTCGCTTCACTTGTAGACTGTGAAAACTCCTTGATCATTGGTGCATAGATTTAGCAAGTAGACCCTAAAAGGAGAAGAAAAAGTTTACTAGACCTTTTACACAGTGCATACCTCTCCACAGCAGCATTTTGCCAGGCAATGAATATCATCATACATGGTTTTCTCTGCTCACCTGTAGATGCTTCTATTTCATCAATATGGGGACTTCTTCATTGGCTGTTGTTTTCCTAACTTACTGCTTGGTGACAGAAGGGCAAAGAGGCACCATTTTGCTTTTGGTAGCTGCTAAGCAGAACAGCTGAGCCTCCAACTGACTGTTAAGGCTTGAAGTATTGTAATTTAACAATCTAGGGTAAAATCGGTCTTGAAATATTAATTATTCAGCAGTGGCAATAAAACAAAATCTGTATGTCTCAGCTGTTTGCCATGTCGTGTGAAGCCTGCTAGAAAGCTGGTGGTACTAAAGAGCGGAGTGCAGAGACAAAGAAGAGAAAAATGGATTTGTTGCTCTGATCTTATATTGATAGAAGTGACACCATACCAGGTATCTCTGGAGAATTTAGTTCATTTGTGCTGTTACTGTATCTGTTCCTTAAAAATTAATGATTCTGTGGTGATGTAACATGAAGGAGTTTTTTTAAAATAATTTTTTTAAAAAAGTAATTCATTAAAAAGTCATTGTTTCGAATACTTCAGCCTGACTGGATTTTTTCAGCCTGTTTATTGAGTATGACTTGAATAAACAGAATGAGACAAAATTTCAACAAATTCAATTGTCATTTAGAATCTCCTTAACTAGCAATGAGGATAATCTTTCCATACATCATCGTGCTTCAGACCTTGTCTTTGTCATAGAATCCGAGTATCCTAACCATGATTTTAATTCTGTTTTCATGGGAACGTACTAACCAATGGAGAGCTAAAGTATATTGCAATTAAGTCCCACTGTGTAAAAGCATCGGATGTGATTAGAACACTTCATTGATCGGGAATTGCTTTACAGATCATAGGGTAGCTAAGTTTAAAACTTTATTTAGGTAAATCTGCACACGGCGTGGCTCTTTCATTCCACACTTAGATTAGGTTCTGTGTTTCTGTCTCAGTAACTGCACATGACTGTGAATAAGAGTCAGGGAGGAGATATGTCACCTTAACTAACCAAGGTGAAGTGTAAAATTATTATTTTACTTTACATTATGATAATTTTCACACTCCTTAATATCGGGAGCCAAAACTGACACTTTATCTGCTTCATATGGAGCATTCAAACACAATAAAAATTGTAAAATTTAGTGTAGTTGTTAATAAATATGCACATTAAATATATTTTAATTCTTTGGAAACTCCATTGCCTTGTAACAATTCCAAGCCAACAATATTTACAGTGAATCAATAACTCTTTTTCAGCTGGGGAAAAATGAATGCACTATGTGTGTTTTTATCAGTGTAAGTGTGATCAATATCTTTATTCATGTGGCTTTTGTCTGTGGAAATGTGTTTCGATCTGTGAATATAAATCCACCCTCCGGCGCGCTTGTGAAATGTCAATTGATTTTGGAGAGGGAAACTTGTGGGTATAAATATCAGTATAATTGATCCATAATGTAGATATGTATCTCCAGCAGTAAGTAATATGGTTGTACTTACGCCAATGTTCGGTGCGTGAATATTCTCTCAGTGCTGCACTGAGGAATCAGCAGTTGATTTAGCTAGGTGTGTTTACATTTTAGAAAGCTATACATGGACGTCAAAGCAATATAATTAATTCCCAGCTGGTTTTTGAACACTGAATCATCACTAATGGTTGTAGTAACACCACAGTTATAAATTATGAACAACAGAAAATGTAAAGGCTAAAGAAAATCCTAGAAGAGCTATTAAGGTCTGTTTTTGTAAATCAATGATTACAAATCCGCCTCTTGCATATTACCTTGATTTCAGCATGTACTCGTTATAAAATAGCTTACCTCTTCGGAAATATCCTTATGGATAACACCTGCTAAAGTCTTCTCCAGCTAAAATTTTGGATTCAAATAGAGTGTGGAAGCCTCTTTTGCAACACACTTTCAACACAGATGTATGAAATCATGGAACACTTTAATGTTCTTGAAGTCCTAGTAAGTTATAAATATATGTGTGTTCATTATAAGTGCCTAGTTCCTATAAAATTGTAAGAGTATTCCTTAACTTGGACTTGAAATATAGTTCTGTAAAATATATCTAGTTCTCTAGAATAAATGACACTTGCAAGCTTTTGATACTGCTTTTGGTGTTAATTTTGTCCACCAGTGTAGCAATAAGCACTGAGTGTTTAATGATAAACTGGCTCTTTGCAGTTTGAGGAGAGGGGTGCTTCACAGTACTGTTCTTAATTTCTTCTTAGAATTATAGAATCAGTTAGATTGGAAAAGACCTTCATGATCATCAGTTCCAGCTGTTAGCCTGACACTGCCAAGTCCTCCACTAAACCATGTCTCTAAACACCACATCTTGCTCCCCGGGCAACTTGTTCCTATGCTTCACAACCCTTTCTGTAAAGAATTTTTTCCTAACATACAACCTATATCTTCCTGGCTGCAACTTGAGGCCATTTCCTCTTATCCTACCCCTTGTTACTTGAAAGAAGAGACCAACCACAACCTCACTCAACTTCCTTTCAGGTAGTTGTAGAGAGTGATAAGGTCTCCCTTCAGTCTCATTTTCTCCAGGCTAAACACCACCAGTTCCTTCAGTTGCTCCTCATAAGACCTGTGCTCTAGACCCTTCACCAGCTTTGTTGCCCTTCTCTGGACATGCTCCAGCACCTCAGTGTCCTTCTTTAAGTGAAGGACCCAAAACTGGACACAGTATTCAAGGTGTGGCCTCACCAGTGCCGAATACAGGAGGACAAACCTGTCTTGGTCCTGCTGGCCACACTATTTCTGATACAAGCCAGGACGCTGTTGTCCTTCTTGGCCACCTGGGCACACTGCTGGGTCATATTTAGTCGGCTGTTGGCAGCTTTCCAGCCACTCTTCCCCAAGCCTGTAGCATTACAGGGGGTTGTTGTGACCCACATGCAGGATCTAGCTCTTGGCCTTGTTGAACCTCATACCATTGGCCTTGGCCCATCAATCCAGCCTGTCCGGATCCCTCTATAGAGCCTCCTGACCTTCAAGCAGATCAACACCACCTTCCAACTTGGTGTCATCTGCGAACTTACTGAGGGTGCCCTCAATCCCCTCATCCAGATCATTGATAAAGATGTTGAAGAGAACAGGCCCCAACACTGAGCCCTGGGGAACACCACTGGTGACTGGCCACCAACTGGATTGAACTCCATTCACAACCACTCTTTGGGCTAGACCACAAAGATATAAGAAGGTACAATCTTTCAATTTATGGGATGAGTGGTTGCTCTTGTCAGACCAAAACTTATTACTCCTGTCTTTCTACCAAGAAAGTACTGAGTTTAATCTGCCCTGCACTTTCTTTCCAAATTTTTTGGTTCAGGAGGTACTATGTCATAATGTGCTTTACAAACTGGTACCTTAAATATTCTGCCAACTGTAATTCTAACTTTAAGTTGCATTAATTTAATACTTATATTTTTCTTCTTTAAAAATGCAAATGCTCCCTCCTTCCAACTTTTTCTGGATTTCCCAAGGAATGCAAAGAAAATGTAAGAGAGATCGTGGGAGATTAAATCGCATTTCCACGGTTCTGTGTCTTTTTTACAACTCTCCTATTGTTAGACATTTATTCATCAGAAGACTATAAAAAATCAGCTGTTTTCCTATTACCGGATATAAAACATACTCCACAATGATTACTACAAATATCTTTTTCTGTGTCTCCAAAAGCAGAAACGTTTCTCTTTTGTTCAAACCCCCATCTGAACCATTAAAACTCGCCTAGTAGGAAAAGTGCATATAAAAATCACCTCCTGCCTCCATAACAGATTGAGTTCTCTGATAAAGCTCACTACAATGTAAATATTTTCAGGTTCTTTAATAATTTGACTCTTCAGACATCTTTGAATGTGTGACTTGACTTTTGCTTCACTGTAGACTCTGAATTTATTCACCGGCTCTGAATATACTTGCTGTGATTAGGCTTCTGCTTGTTTTGCTTAATGTTAAAAAACTGATGTAATTTGTCAGTTTACCATTAATATTTTGAAAAGCTCATATTCTCTTGTATCAGAATTATTGTATTTCATGCAGTATGCACTTGTTAAAGGGAAGAGAATTGTAATCATTTTGCAGCAGTTAACTTCTTAGATGTTTGTTTACTCAATTAATAAAAGCGCCACATAGATTGTAACACAACTTCTGTCTCTTTTTTAGTTAACAATTTCTGTTCACCTTTAGTTACTGTTTTGTAAATCTCCCATCTTTTTCAAAATTCACTGGTGTTTCCAAGCTTCATCCAGAAAAAAAAAAGTCCAAACATCCAAGGGTCTATCTGTGGAGCTAGACTGAAAGGACACCTCTCCCTCTCTCCTGGAAGAATGAAAGATGCCTTCCTCAAACAGAACACATTTAATAGTTTCAATCTAGAAAGAGCTCAGTGACAAACTTGCTTATTGTTTCTAAAGAATGAGCAATACTTTCTGATTTTTTTTTAAAAAAGGTCTTCAGAAAGTATAGAGATAATTAGAAAAGAGTAACAAATTTGAAGAGAACCCAGAACCAGCAATAAGTCACTGCGAAAAGGAGGGCAGATGGAACTTACAGAGTACAATGAGATGAATCGGGATGAAAGCAGAAAAAGATACGTACTTACACTCAAAGCACGTAACAAAGCACGTGTTCGCGAAGATTTTGTAATGTGTAATAAACAATTTAAAACTAAGATTTTCCCTTTCCTTGTAGTCCTTCTTGGCAGCACTGAGAGTAATCATGTGCCTTGTACGCCTCCAGCGTACCCTTCCACATTTACCACAGAAAGTATGTGGTAAGCGAAGAGTGTGGTCAACTGACCGGTCTAACTAGACTGATAATTTTTTTAGCTATACCTTTTCACTTATGTGTGTCAATGAAATTTTGAGATGGGGAAAGAATTTCTTCTTTAAAGAAATACATGCAAGTATGCACATTCAGTTATTTGATCTGACTTGCTTTATGAAAAGTTCAATCTTTTCCAGCATCAAGGAGCTTGTACATGGTGTTTTTATAGGATTATTATCTGCAATTTCAGTGTACATTTATGGAGCTGAATCAGTTGTACCTGAAAAGCCATTAATTTGTGACTTCTTTTTTTTTTTAAGCACTCTAAAGAACCTTCTACTTTTATTGCTCAAAAAAAAAAAAAAAAAGCAAGCTGATCTGTACTGGAAATTCTGGCCATACATCTAAAAGATGAGTTCCCATAGTCTGGCCAATTTTTCTTTCTAACAATTTTTCCCCTTTCTCTTTCTGGCTTATTATCCTTTGCATCATAGGAATTCAGTGCTATATGCAGTTCTATAGCAAATTCTTGTCAAAGATGTCATTTTTAATGCATTAACTTCTTTATCACAGTTTTTCCAACATGACTGCTGCTGAGTATCTAATTGTTTCTTTCCATTTTGGAAATTTTTCATTCCTTTAATTCAAGCTAAACTGTAGTAGCTTTATCTCTGCACGATACTTTTTTTTAGAAGCTCCGTTGTTACAGCCTACTTGTGTTCAGGCTTGTGATAAATAGCCTATCACTAGTTAGACTGGCAACACCTCTGCCCATAGGGTTTTTGCTAATCACTTACATAAATTCTGAAGAAGATAGTTAACTTCAGAGCTCATCGGTTGCCTCATCAGCTATCAGAATCATTAATTAAATGTCTGTTTGGGCTTATCTGTGAAAGATTTTAGTGTCAAAGTTTCTGTTTAGAAAATAAATCCCAGCCTCTGGGTGTGAAATCAAGCCTTATTTGATGATGACAAAGTATGAGCAGAAATCTATTTAGTTTGCACAGTTGTCAAGACAAATTCAGGAAATAGTTAGCAGTATTTTCATGTCTGGTGGTTGTTTTAAAGGTTTGAGTATTTGAGGAGCAGAGATGAGGGAAGAGCAGGGTGAGGGGAGAACTGGACTTTTTTGTGATGACTTGATTAATGTAACCTCTTATGCTATTGTAGAGACACTGCTAAGCAGTAACATTAATTTCATGTCCTAGACAATTTTTCCTGCACAGGAATG
>NW_010427379.1:0-707 GCF_000710305.1 Buceros rhinoceros silvestris | reverse complement strand
AATGCCAGAAGAGTCTCTAGAAGTATTGTTAAACAAAATTTTTGTGAAGAGCATATACTTACAACCTTGAAGGCTGTACTGAATATGCAAGCAGAAGAGGTCCATAATCAAAACTAATTGCGGCAGTCTAATAGACCCATTCTGATTTTTAATGCAGTTCTTTTTCATGTTAAATAAAGAAGCTTCCAGTGTCAACCACTCTGGCTGGTACAGACTGCATATTTTTGTATATAAATATTTTTGCCTTGTATTCTGGATGTGAGGTTATAAACTTGAGCTGATAGCAATTATTGCAATGTTTTTTACCATTTATATACTCAAGTTCCAGTATTTTTTCTGAGGATGACATCTTGAGACAAGGTGAAAACTGACTTACATTTTTTGTTGCTACCCTTCAGGGAATCACATGCAAATGATAAACTGCCTGCAAACACATTTATAACTCACTCTGAAACTGATGTGAAAGTAGTGAATGATGAAGAAAACAGGTATTGGGTAAGAAACTGACCTAGTGGTGGAGATCTCCACAGTAACAACGTTGTCAGGGTTTCTAAAGAAGACTCAATCAAACCCATCCCCCAAAAAACAATGACAAAGATTAAAATGCATTTGAAAAAATCTCTTGCTGATGGTGGAACCTTGCTGGAATATGGCATTATAGTGAATTTACTCCAGTCAAGAAGTGTATGAGAAATAAACTGATGTGT
>NW_010427378.1:2250-18485 GCF_000710305.1 Buceros rhinoceros silvestris | reverse complement strand
AGTCCCCCTCCGCCCGTCCCGGGCCGGGGCTGCGCGGCAACTTCCCCGAGCCGGGCACCCGCGGCCCAAATTCCCCCCACGACCCACGCAGGGAAGTGGGCGCCTTGGACGCACCTGCTCTACTTCCTCCCGGCAGGGCTAAGCCTCGCCGGCCCCTGCCCTCGCCCCGCGTACCGCCGGACCGCACTCACGGACAGCCCCACTGTGCCTGTATGCTGCCTCCTCTCACCATTCACCTCTGAAATGCCTCCCCTGGAAGGGGAGGTCTAATTCCTCTAAGATTTATCGGTGTACGTAAAAGAAGTTGGCTGTAATGCAGACCCCTCTTCCAGCGAGAAAATTCTCAACGACGTCTGAGTCCTGGCATTTAAAAGTGAGTTTTGATGCCAAGGATTGAGCTGCAATACTTGCATCAATAATAATTCCAGCTAAAATGGTTAATCCAGGACAAAGCTGTTGCTTCTCTAGTTTTCAATCAACATTAACTGAGAAGAGCAACCAGAAGGCCGTGCTGCTGTGAGACCTGGGATTAAGTCCATTTACATAGCAACAGTGTCTGAAAGCACCTATTTACCTGCTTTACTGAGACATGATGTTTAGGGGCAGAACACCTGTACCACCATGAGAGTGAGTAAGAGCAGCTGGTGGCAGGTGGATGAGAGGTTTTGAGCCTGTCAGGGAGCTTGGATGTGGTGCAGTTAGAGGCAAACCAGTTGCAAAGTGGTGTTTCCACTACACAGGGATTTCCCGGGCTTTAGAAACCCCAGAGTTTAGGGTTTCTTTAAAAGATTCCTGTTTTGTAACAGGATGGCTGCCTCATTTGCCATCAGCCATAATTGGAGGAATTCCTTACAGAAAAGAAGGAGTACAGTCAGCTACAATCCAGGGAAGTTCTCAATCTGGCAATGGTCCAACACAACCTTTAGTTGCCATGAATCCCGTGAATTGTGGGGATGTGAAAGAATATGCTAGAGAAGTACCCCTCTGCACTTACCCGGCTCTTGTGACCGTTTTTGACCACTGTCAGAGGTGGGGTGTAGGCAAGAGAGACCTTTCGTTTGACCCATACAGCCACTCTCATGCTCTTACATCTTCAGTAATCAGACTTTATGGACCGGTCAGGCAAGCTGCTGACTTTGCAACTTCCTTGTCTCCTGAGGGACAAGGATATCTTTCATCAGCACCTATGGGAACCATGTGATGGCTCCCTCCGGAGTCCTGTGATACAGTGTGAGGCTCTTTTTGAGTGCTTTCCAGTGGGTTTTCTTGGTGTGCAGGACCTGCAGCACACCTCCCCCTGATGTCAGGGGACCACCTGTGTGAGGCACCCAGCCATGTCTGACCCATGTGAGTCACGGTGGCAAAGACAGGCTCCAGTGGTACCGCAAAGGATCATGAGGCCAAAGTTAAATGAGTGCGTCTTCTGCTTTCTGTTTGCAGGTCAGCACAGAGCACAGGGGGTAGCTGGTGCAGCTGGTACGTCTGCCACCACGTGCCAAGGATCTCATTCTTTTGGCCTTTTTGTAAAATCATTCTCTTCCCTCTTTAATTTCCTACTAGAAATGAGGCACTCAGATCATCTCCTGGCTTTTATGTGTGTGCTTGCAACTGCAAATATTAGGTTCTACTTTTGCAAACATAAAAAAAAAAGCACTGACTCAGAGATAAACGACTGATTTATTTCCTGAATTTAGTCACCTGACCTGACTGGGCATAAGGAGATGAATCTACTTATGTTATGAAGAACACTAGTACCTGCTGAGTATATTGCAACGAGATAGAGATTCTTGTAAACTTTAGCTACTTTAGCTATAGTTCATGGATGTGTACCAGGGATCAGTCATTAACTCATTCAGATAAGAATCTTCCAGAATACTGGTGTGCGTTTAAATCTCCCTCTGGACTCAGACCAATTCAAGTACTGAGTAATCTTTAGTATTACCAATTTAAACAAGGAGAGAGCAAGAGAGGCAGAGAACCTATCAATAATTCTCAAAGCACTTCGCCAATAAGGAATTATCAGCCTTTCTTGACAGGGCAGGAAAATGAGGTATTACAGGACAAAGTGATGGGTTCAAAGTTGTTCAAGATGTCAGTACAGCAGTAAATACAAAATGCTAGTCTATGGGAATGAAAGTAAGATTGAAAATAAAAGACCTTTTTCTGCTTCTCCTGAAGGTGATAACTGAACTGAGATTAGCCCAAATATTAGCCAATTGCTCAACTGCCAAACTTCAGCCAGGCTTAATTATCACAAATTACTGAACTTTGTACTTTCCTCTTTAAACATGGCGCTTTGCTCCTGGAAGCAAAACAACTAAGAAAGCAAGGGCAAATGCACAGTGCCTACCAATCCCAGCCAAATGGTAAGAACCGCGTTACTTTTGTTTTCTGCGATATTATCAGTGAGTGGTAACTGATTACAATGGCACTCTGGAAAATAAAGGTCACCTCAGAAAAGGGAAACACAACTCTGTAGCATCAGGAGATTGGTCACAAAAGCTCATTTTCTTAAAAAAATCCTCCTGAAGTGCACTGATTTATTTAAAGCAGTGAGGTGACAGGCTGTGATAGAAAAAATTCACACAGTCAGTAAATTCATGGTAATTGTAGAGCATTTGTACGCTGCAGTGCCAGTACAGGCTTTTCAGAGTAGCTAATTGTCTTCCTTCTTTTCAGTTAGTTACAGCACAGATCTGGAGCAGCTGGTTCAAGCTGGCTCTGAACGGCTGTACACCAGCAACGGGTCCGTTCTGCTTGCTTTTACATGGTAACAACCAGCATGCCCTTCCTCCTTTTTTACACACTGCTCTCAATCTCTCTTGTTCTCCATCTCTCGGGAGAGAGAGAGAGTCTTTTGGCAACGTCAGCAAGAGGAAAAACATTTTCTGACTGTAGAGAGTCAATCTGAGGTAGGTATTATCTTGGAAAATACCACCTTAAATTATTAAAAATTCAGTGTAATAACTGGAGAAGGGATACGAGACCAGAAAATTCTGAATAAGCAAATCACAGATGGTGCAGCCAATTCTGCTTAAAAGATATGAGGGTCAGAAAATGACACTCCTTGAATAAAAGCCTGGCAGTGTACCTCCCATGCTAGGCAAAGTGCAGGAAGAGTTACATACCCGTCTGTTGTATGCTAACTGGGGTAACCAGTAAGCCACAGCTAATCCGTTCAAGTGTGGGCAATAGCTGGGCCATTTGGCTCCAAAGTTGTATGTGGGGGTGGTGAGAAATGCAGTCGTGGAGACTTGATTTAATTATACCTATTTGCATGCGCAAGGAACAACAGGAACTCCACAGAAGTACACAGAGGTGTAGACGGAAGGCAATAAGGACAACTGGCAAGGTTAAGCCACAGGAAGAAGTTGAAAGAGCACTTCGGGCATGTGAAAGGCTTGCAAGCACTCATCTCACACTGCTGGAGCCCCAAAGCGTTCAGGGAAACAGGACTTTATAGGCAATCTTTGTTTAGTTTATGAGAAAACAAATACTTCACTTGTATGTAAACCATTGTTCCTCCAGTAAACCTCTTCATATTAACTTTTTCTTCTCCTGATGGAAACAGCCTTCAGAAGACTTGATTTTTGACTAACTCCCTGAGTGAGAGTGTTTCTATTGTTGCTTCTGGTCAAGTTGCTTTATTTCTGCTGGTGTTTAACTTTGTTTTCAGTTACACAATAAATCTTTTCCTGGATTCAGTTTATGGCCTCTAGGTTTGATTTCTCAGAGTACTACCTTGTGCCGTACCTCACAGTAAATCTCTGTAGTAACATAATTTTAAAGCATTAATCTACAGATCCCTCAGAAAAAAGATGCATGAACTCAGCACCTTAAAAAAATATATGTATAATGTTTCTAAACATTAGCTTATATGGAGTAAGCTTATTTAGAGCTGACTTGGACAGAACCTTCTCAGAGGTCTGACAGAAAAATGTCACTCTGTTAGATATGAAACTCTGAATAAAAACTAAAATTATAATGCAGCTTATAATACAGAAAATCCATAGTGAAATACATAGCTAACCAAGCCAAATCCTGCCTAAGTTAGGATAAAACTCATCATACCTTTTGAATCTCCTGTGAACTGCATATGGTATAACCCACAAACCGGTTCTGCCAGCAGGGAAGTATAATGAAGAACAAGAACTGATCTAGCAGAAGATAGATGAGGATACTACTTAGAGAAGAATCTCACTCATCTCAAGCCCTCATGCGCATTCCAGATGAGAAGTCTCTTTTAAGGGCAGCAGCAGTTACAATGCACAAAGCAACTGCAGTGTGTGCAACAGAGATACACAGAGTAAGCAAGCAAATGTGAGGCAGATCCTTAACTTCAGTTAAATGAGCAGGCAAACACAGCATCCAGCATTCAAAGATACAATGTGAATTCCAGCCTGAGGCTGGAGACTCTGACTTTTTAGCCTAGGAAGTGGCTTACAAAGATGAGAGTCTCTCAAGCCTGATGCTTGTTCCCTGTACAGCACCCAGTGTGTCTGTCAGAGCAGGGTGGGGACCCTGAATTTGTGGGGTCTTATTCCCAGGGCAGGAGTGACAACTCTTTTAGTTGTCATCAAAAATCAATAGTAACCCTCAGTCTTTGCCAGATCAAGTTAAATTCACTGTTGAAAATTGTTTAAACTAGGCAAAGCTTTTCATGATATGGCCCACAAGTTCTGACAGGAAAACAGGTGCCAGCGTGTTTTTCCACGGGCCGCTGGGGAGCTGGCAGTGTGCTGTGCTAATCCGCTGATGGTGGTAGCAGACAACTCCTAGCCACCTCCTCTTCTGGGCCTTGCCGCTTCTCCCTTTCCTCAGAGAGGCTCATGCCTGGTTAAATGGTGGGACAGTTGGTAGTGACTCCTGGTGTAAAGATGACAACTTGTGTGAAGGAGCTGGTGGCTGCTGTGAGCTCTTCCTGTGGCGTGTTCCCTACGCACAGGGTTCACCAGCTCTGTGAAGGACTGCAGCTGGGAGCAGGGGCTCCGTCCTCGTGGAAATGCCTGACCATGAAATGAAGCGCTCTTTGTCACTGCTTTGCATTTATTCCCAGTGCCTACCCTGGGCTCCTCTGTGTTGTCAGTGTTGTGACCTATGGGATCGTACTTTGTGTAAGGTGCTGTATACATTAAATATTAACCATGGCCTCTCTGTGAATGCTTACCTAAACAGTAAAGCAAAATGTTTTGGTTCTCTCCTTAACAAACCACCAACTGGAGAGCAACTGGCTCATAAAACATGTGAAAAGAAAGACATAATTATTACTTCCAGCTTTGGAAGAGAACATAGCAGTCTCAGCATTGCAATACTCCCACCCCACTTTGTTTCTTTTCCTTATTGCGAAAACCGAGCTGTCAGGTACTTAAGATTGCTTCCAATGAGGCATATGGTACCTGCACTGGAGTTTCAGCATGCTTCTCAATAATTTATAGTGACTTAAACCAGAGAGACTTCAAAGCTGTTGCTGCCTTTGCAGACTCCTCTAAGCTAGCTTCATCCACCCTTGTTTTCCTTCATTCTGTTCCACATTCCACAGACTGCCTTGGATCTTTTTGGGCTGAAATGTGATTATTTGGAGAAAAGGCTGTGAAAAGGATACAAATGCTGCTCCTGTTCCACTTGAACTTTCCCTTGTATCCTGAATCTCAAAAATAGCATTCCATTCATATTTATAATTTTAAAAATTCATTTTTACCTCCAGAGATCTAATTTTGGATTTTAATACTTCAAGAAAGCCTTACCTTATACATCACATATATTATGGGATGTACATTATGTACATTATACATCCCAGGCTTTATGCACTGCAAAGGGCTGTAACTTTACCATTCTGAACTGTACCATGCTTTTATATTCAAGCATCAATAGCCCTAAGCATAATTGCATAGACAAGGGGTACGAAACTTCAGGAACTCCAGAATCTTAATTTTGGCTCTGTCACAGATCTATAGTCATTATTTCCAACACGGTCTTTAAAGGGATGTAGTCACTTTAAAGGAAATCCAAGTTCTCTACCAGAAAAAGAACGCCTAAATTTTACTGAGATAGCATTGTTGGGTGAAGAAAAATTTTCCCATGTTTAGGCAATGTTTCCATCTTGGGCCTAGTGAGTCAAATTGCCTTTTAGGTTTACAAGCCCTGGCAGACGGTCAGAGAGAGGGCATAGGTCTAGGGAAATTAAAACCAGTAAGTAAGTGGATATTAACCCTCAGCTATTTATAGTGAGCACCTATTAATACCAAACACTGCAGAAATAAGGAATGAGTTCTGAACCAACACAAGCGCTCAAGCAATGCAGGTTCTGAGGCAGGGTATGTACCTCATGGACTAAATAATTCACCTTACTGAGAGCACCTTGCTACGGCATCTAAAATTACTTTGGTATTCCAGTGTGTGAAGGGTGGGTATATGTGGAGGCAAAGGGTTGCATGGAAGGAAACTTGGCTCACTTTGCTGAGTGTTGGTGTTTGGATGTTTTCCCACTGAACAGTCTCAATTTGTCTATCTGTAGGTGAGAGATAACAGCACGCATTTTGCAAAGATGTTTTGGGAATTAATTAATATGCATAGAGTGCTCTGAAGATAAAAAAAGCTACTTTGCATTTGGCTTAGATAACAAAAACCTTTGAAATCAGTGGTGGCTTCACAGAGGCATTTTCAAGTAATGTAGGACTTTGAGATTGCTGGTATTTGTATGCAGTGCATTTATAAAAGTTCTAATTTTATGTTTTTCATGGCTGAAGTTGAGGCACAAGCTGGTCATCACAAGCACTCATCAGTCACCTCTTCAAATCACATGAGATATTCCATATTACGTCCACAATCCTGTCATCTGCTCCACAGAGGTGAATAACCAACATCCAACATCTGCTCCAGCATAGGTAACCCACTAGACTGTGACACTTTGCTCCGACCTGAGGGTCTCTTTAAATCAAATTGCAAAGGAATGAACTGAATGGCAGGCCTATTAATTCAGGTCAAAGCAAGTTTCCCAACCAACTCTGAATGACATGGTTCAAACCCTATGTGATTCCAAAATAACCTCCCTGGTGTAGAGCGTGATGGTAGCATCCATATAGCCACAAAGCACAGCTGATGCTTCATCTTAGAGCATTAAAAAGCTGTATCGCTGTAGAGTGAACTACCTTGGATGGATCAGCATTGAGCCATCTGCGTTTACAGAGGTTATCTATCTTTAACAGAGGTTTCTAATCACTACAGCAAAGCCATTTTGTCTTGTGTAGGGGGATAGGAGAAGACCTGTGTGCTGTTAGAACAGTAGCTATTTCTCCTTTCCCATCTCTGTGAGGGGCAACAAAATACTGGGCCCACATCCTGGGCATTCAGAATTTGATCTTCAAGGGAGCTCTTTCTATAGTATATTCCTAATCTGAGTAAATAGCTTCTGTTTTAATACCTCTAACAAGTGGGACAGCATTGAGTAGCAAAAATCAATTTCCTTGAGAGAGGTAATTGACACTTAAAAAGATGACAGCCCTCAACAGGTGGGGTATCCTATGAATTAATTTGAATGGACACGACTGTTTCATAATGTATTTGCAAAGTTTCTCGATAACTCCTTTAGGGAAGACAAAAAGGCTTCTTTCCCCCACTCATATGCAGTTTTCTCACAAATAACATTTTCTCAATCATGTATTATTTAGCAGTAATTTAAACATTATGGTTTTTTCTCTAAACCCCTAGTTTAGAATAAACCAAGTTCTCTAAACTCATTCCTGAAGTTATATACCTCCAATATGATATAAGGGAATTTATAAATAATAATGAGTGAAATCTGTGTTTTCTAATATACTGCTCTAGTCAAGATGGAATCATTCTTGCAACGGTTAATAATTTTTACTGGGTTATTAAGCTTCTGCTGAGTTGTCAACTATAGTATTGAGCCTTATTTTTGTGCAAAGTTAGGACTTTCTTCTTTCATTCAGGCAATCACTCAAGCCGTCCACAGAGAGGAATGCAGTTGTGCCTGTGCCTTTAGCATACACAAATAGATGACAGCTGGCTTTTTTCCAAACATTTTTTCCCAGGATGCACATAATTATTATTATCTATTTTAGCTCCATTTCCCCAGTATGTTGTTCTATATATAAAATCTTTGCTTCTATGTTTGCCATTCACAGGCTGCTGAAGATGTGGATGTCAGTCCCTTTCATATTGCTCTTTCATATTGCTAATACCTCTGTTCTTATTATTGTTCTCATGAAACCTAGGTTTCAGCATTGTTCAAAATTTTGTTGTAATTTTTTGTGCTCAACCTGAGTTGCCAGTCCCGCAATGGGACTGGCTGCTGGGGGAGGATTTTGACCCCACTGCTGTCAGAGCAAGGCTCTTGCACAAGGGGTAAAAGATGTTTCCTACTTTAAAAAGCCGGTATGGTATGCTGTACTGTACACAGCACTCCCAAGACAGTTTTATAAGATAACTTCAGTTCTTCCTTTTCTTCCACATCCCCTGAGGATGGAGATTTGCATCTTATGAAGCATTCTTGTACAGAGACTTTACGCAGATGTTGCAGCATTTCAGAGATTAGTCAAATCTGTTGGAAACGCTACATGGGAAATCAGTACTTTATGATCTGCCTCAACCTCAGAAAACAGAGGAAGCATCTTTACTTTAATTCTCTTTTCCTTTAATGTTGATTTCCCTTCTTACTTTTCTGTCTGATACCTTTTAAACTTACAAATATGGATCTTTAAGAACTATATAAAGTTAAAATTATAAGCCAAGCCAACTCACCGCAAAGCGACGTAAATAGAAGTAGACCAGACAGCATGGCATTAAATGAACAAAAACGGCCAGTTTATTCACTGGAACAGTTATGCATTACACTGTAATTTTAATTGGAACATAAAGATGTAAGAATCAGTATATCGGCTTCTTTTAATTATATTCTTCAGCACTAGAGTGTTTTTCCCAACCATTTGACTGCATGATCATATTACACATGTACAAGCACAGACTTTATGAATCCCTCACAAGGCATTACTCTAGGATTGTCTACAAGGACAAGAAAGAGTTAACATGGGAATTACTTCAATTTTAAAAACAAATGATGCATTTTTGGAAACAGGAATTATTTAACTTTTTTTTTTTTTTGCTTTTAGCATAAAGTAGCAAGAAGGAGAGTTTCCAATGTCCAGTCTTTAGCAAACAAACATATATACTTTTATATTCTTCACTGTCTAGAAACACTCCATCATTTAACCCCAAGAAGGCAGGACAACATAATGTCAATTCAACATAGGAGTAGCTGAGTCATTACAGCAGTAAACATAGAGTATACAAATTTGTGTTTGTCACAAACTCCACCAATGTTAAAACTCTTTTGAAAGGAACACAGCAATCTGTATGGTTCATTAGATACAGAACATCATGCAAATGGAAACATTCAATCGATTACAAAAGTCACAAAACATCATTTTTCTTTTTTTTTAATTGTTTACAAAGGATCATGTTAATTAACCCTTTAACAGTCAAACCACAAGGCTGAAAATCAATAGAGCAATAATCAATAGAACGGATTTAATTTATGCAGTGGTGTAGCACACATAGCCATATCTGTGAACAGGGGAAAAAAAAAAAAGCTAGATTACTCTTATTTCTCCTTCATAGCTGATAAAATAACAACTCAGCTAGCAAGCCAGTCTACTTGAAACTTTTATCAATTGTTTGTGTTCACTGATTTCCGAAATATTCCTGTAATCCAAGAACTGCATAATTAATAAAAAAATTTAAACTCAGTTTTCTAATGCTGAGAAAAAAACATACACTGTTCTCCACTCTTTCTTTACAACAAATCACCATAATCAAAACAAATACAGAGCTTCATAGAAAGATTTTTGAGACACAAGTCCCTATCACCCAGAGTCTGCCCACACATTAACTCCAGTCACGGAATATAGAATTTTTCCTTTACCTTTTGTCAGTTTGTCACATGGTTGCTATTAGATTTCACAAAGGCGATTTTCAAGAACTCCACAGGGACAGATTAAAAAACCAATCAGGATGTAAGCTGTGCACCTCCGAATGAAAGATACAGACTCTCTGTGATAGTCCTCTTGCCTTTCTAGCAAGAGGAATATACACATCACACAAGAAATAAGAATTTTCTAGCTTAGTTATGGATATGGAAAAGCTACATGATGTTAAGAAACTCATGCATGCATTTTACATTGCATATTTAGATGCATTTGTGCCTGAAGGCGAAAGGCAATTGCTTTTTTGTTTCTTTGACACAGGATGCTTAATTATACTAATAAAAAAAAACCCTCAATGACTAAAAAAGCCTGAATACTGTATATCCCTTTCAGACTCACTACACACACAGCAAAGGAAAACAGAAGAAAAGTGATGACTGGAATTTTTAAAGAGGTAACTGTAGCAATTATCATACTTCAAAGGTAAAACTTCAGTGCCTGCCGTTCTCAAAGATTTCTGAAGTACGAAAAAAAGAAATTTACTGTAACCTCCGTAGATGTGCATCTTCCACCAAAGAAAGGAACAGACCTCAGAAGGGCTGATACAACCTATACTTTACGATGTTGATCAATCCAGCTATAGCAAATCCAGCTATTGGTAGCAGAACTATTGATGTTAGTATTGCACACCGAACGATAAGGTTGGTATCAAAATAAGGACCCAGACTCACGGGTGTCATTCCCGGCATGATACGGACTGGGTCATATTTTACTAACAGCTTACTTAAGTATTTCCAACATAATTATCATGAGCAGCCTTCATAGGTGAGGTCATATTTCATAAGTGATGTTATATTTCATAATATAATCTCCTTCCTTGAATATGGCAAATGGCTTAAGTTCACCATTTTTTAAAATAAAAAACAAACAGAAAGTAATCTTGGCATTAAAAACTGCAGCTTTAATTCCAGTTTCATTCTATGAGCCCTACTGTATAGCTATGATTACATTAACTTACTATGAAAAATGTGGATGGAAAAAGCACAGAGATGCCAACCTGTCAGTCAGATCAATCAGAAAGAACATCACTATTGCCTCCATCTAGAAGGCAGAAACTTCTATACGATTAGCATGAAAAATGGTATTATTTCCTCTTTCTGTAAAACCTCCATTTATCTTCTGACTGATAGACAATATATTTTCCATGCTATTACATCTTATAATTTATTTATTCATATTCTTCTCACCTTACATTTGATTTTTTCTATTTTTTTCTTTTTGTTTTTTTCCCCACACACTTCCTATAAACTAGATTTTCAGAAGTAGATCATTTCACCAAACAAGGAATATTTTTTCACTACAGCTGAAAATAAAACCCAAACCAAAATGCCCCAGAACTGAATAGGCTATTCCAAATCCAAAGAAATTTCAAGGCCATCAAGGAGAACAAAAGCCGCATTTCAAATATGAAAGTCAGAGCAGGATTTGAATTGCTTCTTTACTGTATAGGACACGTTTCAGCCTCTCTGAGAATACTCAACAGTTACAAAACACATGTATTGTTTTTTCTTAATCTTTAAAAATCAGAATATGTATCAACACACAAATTAATTTTAAACTGGCAAAAGAAAATATTTTGCACCTCTGAAAAAAACAGGCTTTTGTTCCTGGTTTTGTCTGCATGTAAATAATTCCTACAAAATATCTCATGGTGTTGCATGTCATCACTCACTATATAATAAAGAAGAGTTTATCATATCAAGTTCAAGATATATATTTTATTTTGTACTGGTTAACTGACAAAAGTTGTCCCAAGGACCTAAGCAATTTTATAACTTACAATGCAGTAACTACAGCCATTTGTACATTGAAGTTGGTTTGTTTCTAGTTCTTTTACATTTCCAAAACTTAAGTTTTATTACATATTAAAAAATGTAAATTGAAAACTTAGAAATTAAGAATTTAAAGCTTAAGAGAATAAAAAATTTAATATACCCATTTATTTCTATAAAACGGGGTCACAATTTCTATATCATTGGATGCTGTTTCGTAACTTAATCCACATAGACATACCAGTACAATGTTTCCATTTCCCAAAGTTGTTTGCAAATCACAACATTTGTTTGGAAACAAATATGTTTTTAAACACGTGTTCTGACACAACATTTTTTCCAATAAATTCATGTCTGTATAGAAAGGAAATGTATTTCACTGAATTTCTGTTTAATTTAACTTGAATTCAGGGTAAGTGCGTTTGATTTGGATATGAAAATAGGAAAAACTATTCCAAGTGCAGCCTGCAGTAACTGTATTCAAAGTGCAATGAAATTCTTTTTCTTTTTAACAATATACAGTAGCTGCCTTTGTTGGACACAGACATAGCCACTGTACAATATTCATACACCAAGGGCAGGAATTCTGAGATGCTTTTTGAAAGGAAGCATTTTCCTCAGACAAAATGTTGGTTTTCTAAAAAAAAAAAAACCAAATAGCAGCTAATCTCAGTGTCAGACACTACAATAGCTCTGAACAAGGTTTCACTTGACTTTTCTGTGACAAGACAACACATAGATTAAGTATGATACTGAACAGCGATGTAAATGTATACAAGAAGGATCATGCGAACCGCACGGAAACCGAAGTAGAAACACTGCTGAGTGTTGTCTATGTGATCTGATCAGAATTGGATATCAGTTTGTTCCTATTTTCTCCACCCATGATTCTGAATGTTTTGTTACAATAGCTAAGCTGCTTTGCCAAGGTTACATGACACACGTTGTTGATGACATAGAGTATTTCTATTTACAGCACCTTTGTTACCGGTACTATGGTAATAATGATTTGTTAGGCACACTGAGTGGTCACCGATTCTTTCCTCTGCTGATGTTTTGTGTATCGTAACATTTGGTAAGCACTGTTACTAACAAAAGGCTGACTTCATTTTCTCAGGTTGAGGCAGAATACGAAAGAATTATTCCAACCATGCCTGCAGCGATTTTTTTACTGCATCTGCTCTGCACCTTAGGCTGTACCGTGCTTCCTGCTTGTAGGTCATACGTATGCTGCAGAGAAGGAATAAAGACGTGGTAATATCTAAGCCTTTCTTCTGTAAATAAATTAAGGCCACCTGACAAAGCAAGGATTCTGCTAGTTACCAACAAGTAGGCAGGTAGGCAGCACTGCAAACTTTTTTTTCTAGTTGATGACCAGACGGAAAGCCCATAAATGCTGAACCATGACACCCTGCCTAGCCACCACTTGCCTTGCAGTCAGGTACTGTGCAAAATAAATTCCTCTATTCACTGATTTTGTTCTGAAACTCACTACTTTTTAAGAAAAAAATGAGGCTTACTCAGCTCTTACAGGAAAGACTCTTTAACTGGGAACACTGTGCACTGTTGCAATAGAATCTGTGTAGTGAGATCACCTGAGTATTTGTCATAAACTGACATGAGCTAAGGTTCTGTGTCTGTTGATTTTTGGCAAGGAAAAAATGCACTAGAGTAAAGTCCTACTACCTTTGATCCACAGCATTAACCCTACCTGCATGAGTTCTTTCACCACAGAACACTTCACATGAAGTGCGTACAACTTCACCATTCATACTAGCCTTTCACAGTAAGGCCTCAAGTTAGTATCCTGAATACGGGAGCAGGAAGAAAGAATGCTTTTAATTAGCACACAGCATTTTACTTTTTCAGATTTTCTTTCTCAGATACCAAATAGGAAGTAACCCCAAAAAACAGCACCAATTCATCTACTTGTCCGAAATGCAAAAGTATAATTACAATGCAAGCAAACAACTGAAAACAAATCAATACATCATCCTTTCATCTCCTTCTTAGGCTTAATAATTATCTTTCAGTGAAGAGCTAGAACACAACCAGAAGCTAGTGTAATAGGAATTAAAAAAAAACAAGTGCATAAACAACATCAGTGCAGCAGCAAAAAATACAGTCATCGTTAACATTCCAATTCAACCCATATCCAACATTTTTGTGCAATAAAAATTGGCCATATGCTGGCCAATGCAACAAGCCTCTCTTTAATATTAACACAGTCATTCTTCACTTATGCTACTTCTGCTTGTTCTTAAAAAATAAAATCAATTAAATACAACTCTCACAAAAAAAAAAAGAGACTATTATATAAACACAAAATTCTGGTGCAAATAAAGTAAGAAATAAATATCACACCCTTAATGACAAAAGGAAATTTGAACTGGTTCCTATGGCTGAACTTAGAGGATGTGAGGGTAGGATTTCTGTAACATACTTTTTTAAATACTGGCTTAGGTCTCTTGTTCTTTCAGAGGTAAAGCCAAGCAGCTGGGAGGAACGTTTTCAACGAGATGTTAAATTTCACTAAATTTTAGTTGTGATAGCAAAGTTGAATACAATCAGAGGAACCATAAAAAGTCTTCTTGATAGGTTGGGCTCTGTGCTTTGTGTTCTTCTTCTCAACCTTCCCTCAGTCGCCAGAGCAGGGGATATGAATCCAGACTTGTCAATGAAGCAACAAGGCAGGATTGTCTACCCGCTTGCTGGGAACAACCTCAACCTTTGTTGCATGAACTCCACTCTGTTTGCACTTTCTCTTATGTTGCATATGAAGATTAGGAGTAAGGAGGAGGCTTAGAGAGACAGTTGAGAGGGGCACACTGAGAGCTGGAATGTGGCTGCTCTTCTGGAAGAGCATTAGGACTGAAAATTAAAAAGAAAAGAGAAAAAGTGCTTAAAATACATGGCAAAGTTTTTACATGCATGTAAATAGTACAGAGCTGGAAACAAACTTTAAAAGGGGATGAAACCTCATCTCTAAATCTGTATCATCACATACATAGTACAAAATCTCAGTGAGCACACATTCAGGGACACCTGAATGCATACATGAAGTGGCACAGATATCCCGCTAGCCAGTTCAGGTACACAATTGTTTGCATGCTCTGATGAAAAATGCTGTGTGGAGAAATGAATGCACATCTGAAATGGTGGAACAAAACTGAAGGACAAAACACAGGTGTCATCTTTATGTGACCATTCTATATGCAACTGATTAATCGTTTGAAATGAAGGACAGTGCCATTCTGAAAATCAGGTTTCCTAATTTTCTGAAGATGTGATCTCTTACTGAATGTGACCTATTTACTACTGCATTTGTAAAATACAGGGTAACCATCCCCATCAGCTAACATATGCATTACATATTTTCTAAATAACACTACCAAAGTGTGGGGAGTTTGTGTTTTGGTTTGGTTTTTTTGGTTTTGTGCTGTTTGATCCTTCTTCAATTCTGTCATATACTTTTGCCATTTGACTGTTTTCATTTACAATTTGTCTGATAACAGCATTCACCCCTTATGCCTCTAAATATACATTTATAGTATACACTGTCACAGAGTGCAGACAGGGCTGACCCAACTTTCAGCAAACCAGATGGGGCTGGAGTGGCAGCCTAGCAGTAGCAGCACAAAGATAAGGGGCAGCTGACATAAACATAGCCCACTTCTTGGTGCAGAGTTCCAGGGTGCCCGTGCTAGAAAAACTTTAGATAAGCAGGTTTGCTCATTTAAAGGCAGCTCAGCAGCCTGGGCTACAATGCAGTAGGGGATGCAGACACAGGTGAAGTGAGTCCCGTCCGATCGCTCAGCTTTGGCTTGTACTGCTTTAAAAGGGCGACCTTCAGTTCATCTTGCCAGTATCAAGCTAAGTGATATCCATTAAACTTACAAGGAAAGCACGTGGCAAAACAAGATAGCAAAACAGAATGCAAGTAAATGCAATTTATTAAAAAAACCAAAAAACCCGCAGTTCTTTAATGTGTCTGGGAAGAGGTTTTTTCCTAACGCTTCAAATGTTCTGCAGTCTTGAAGATACTCCAAGCTCAACTGTGTGATGTACGATGAAGCACAATCACTTATGTCTCTGACTTTAAGAAAATTCGTCTTTCCCATTTTCTCTCTTTAGAAAGCGTGCTGTTACATATTATCTCTGCAGCACAGACTATTGGTGTGTTGGCTGAAGGAATGCAATTAGTCTATTGCTGGAAATGAATCAATTTGAAGTGCCAAAGGTACTTGAAAATCTGCCACTGGAAATGCCAGTGGTACTGAAAACGTCTGTAGTTCCACATATAGCGTGTACTTAGGGAAATAAAGAAACTACATTGTGTTTGCCTGAAGACAGAAACAAGCGTGCACCATCACCATTAAGAAAGTAGATGGCAATGTCCACATTTTCAAATGGGAGAAGCATTGGAGACTCTGACCACAAATCCACAGGTGTTACAATTCAG
>NW_010427378.1:534-2156 GCF_000710305.1 Buceros rhinoceros silvestris | reverse complement strand
CAGCAGGAGCTACAATCCTTGCACCTCTGGGCTTGTTTGAACCTCACAGACTTGCATGTCTTAGGTTAGATTCTGTTTCACATTAACGTTCCTGAAGATGAGTTTCCTGATTGCAAAATGGCTGGTGAGAGTGGTTCTAAAAGCTCAGGACCTCACAAGATTCGTTTTGTGCTCAGCTGTCTGAGTAGGTCAGTCACAAAGAGTCTAGTGTTACAGACTATGACTCCTCAGTTTATATATAGATTTAGTCTAACTCTAGGCATCCAGGCATAAATATTAAATCTAAAATATTTTCTTGAAGATTAATAGTTGGTCTTTAACCACTCTGAGAAGACACCAAACCAGTCTTTTCTAAGTAACTCTTTCCATGGCTGTAACTATCCTTTTCTTCTACCATATTCTGCCACTTACAGATGGAGATACAGCAACTACAGAGGGATTTGAGTGAGATCTTTGCCTGCTCCACTCAAATGAGTCTATGTCAGGGGTGGCTGCAGATGGGCCCGAAAGGTCTGCATTCACTCTCAAACTCATCCACTCATCAAGAGCCAGCTCCTGGCTTCAGCACTTCTCAAGTTTTCAAGACAGGCTTAGGAAAAACAATAGTCTTAAGTCCTTCAAGAAACAAAAGTGAATTAGAACTTTAACATCACATTTGGGGAAGACAAAAAATGAGATGGTCGTGTTGCCCTAAATGACTGCCTTACTCTCCTCCCTTGCTGCCCCATTTCTTTTTTCAAAGATCTTCTGTAGTTGCCAGAAACTAACAGGAATTCAACAGACATTTTCCTCGCTCATTAGCAAGGATGCGTTTGTTTTTGGGGCCTTCCTTCCCAGCTTTAAAAATAAGCAACTCAAGATGTTTGTGCTCCAAGGGAGAGGACTGGTAATGAAGCGGCCACTAGCAGTGGCCTGAAAGAGGACCTCTTTCAGACACATAAGATCCTCCTCTATAAAAATATGCACAACTATAATAAAGTTTTGGAAGTCCTTCAGTACAAAGTCAGCCCTGACTGCCAATACTGTAACAGAAACTGCCCCAGACTATGCTCAGTCTAGGAAGCATTTACTTAAAAGTAGATTTGTTTTCTCTTCATGGTAATTCTGCATTGCTTCTCACTTTGAAATACAAGGACACTTCTACACACTGAAGTAGTATAAAATTTTGTCTCACCATTCCCCTTTCAACCAATATTAAATATTAGGGGCATTAAAAAGAGAATAAAAAAATACAAGGTTATAAGGCACATTTGTAGCAACACATATACACCCATCACTTGCAGCCCCAATAGCTTTGAATCTTTTCCTAAAACTCTACTGTTAGACCATCCTCTCTTCAGAAGCACAATACATCCAGTTCATTAGTGCAGATTGCTGTAGTAGTATATAAACAAAAATTGCATCAGAATCAGCCAGTGACACATGGCATTCGGAGTGCTTTTTACGGCACACTGTATATAGTATAGGTGATCGTGGCAGCAGATCCTGGAGCCGAGCTATCAGGCACGTAGACAGTCACGGGCAGTAGAGGATGGCAGGTGAGATTAATAACACAGAGCAGTACAGAGACACAGAAAAACCTGAAGCTGTTTACTAGCAGAGAATTAGGAATTGTTACACTC
>NW_010427378.1:0-429 GCF_000710305.1 Buceros rhinoceros silvestris | reverse complement strand
TTGAGAATTTTCCCCCCCCCCCCGCCCCCCCCCAAGTGACATGTGTAGCTTTTAAAACATGTGGTTTTAATAAACATTTTTGTAAATCTTTAAAGGCCAGTATCATTTGGGGATCTATTCATTCAGCTGATGAGCAAAGCCTGTGTCATTTTTTGTGTTAGTATTATTGTCTGCTTTTAAGCTGCTCTGTTTTCCCCCGGCACTCAAAATGCTAATCATATATTTCTAAAATCAATTGGTAAATAGCATGCAAATCCCTTCAGTGTTAGTAAGTACTCTGTTCTCTGCCTTAAAGATGCCATTCGCATGCAATATTGTCTGGCATCAACTGTAACTGTAAAAAAGCCAACAATGGAAAATATAAGCAGACCAGTGATATTTTCAGAATGCAACCATTTAATTTTACTTTATTTTTAATTTATTTGTTAT
>NW_010427377.1:115347-118704 GCF_000710305.1 Buceros rhinoceros silvestris | reverse complement strand
CGGTTCCACCATGTTGGACCCAGGACACATCTGTTTGATGGAGAACTTCTGGTGGTTTGGGTGTTCTCATCAAATTAATGTTAACTCTGTATTTTTATCTTCTGATCTCTTACCTGCCCATTTGCTTTTCCTCCCGTGAGAGGAGTCATCCAACTTTGGGTGAATAAATCAGATGCATAAATCCATCAGAAAGTGCGGAAAGATTTAAATGGAATTAAGCTTTGCTTTGAAGTATTTGTTGGTTGACAACCTTTTGTTAAAGTGTTTTTTTTTTTTTTTTGCAGTTGTGGTTATGGGAAAACATTTTTTTTTCTCAGTACACTGGTTCAGTTTTGTAAATTTTTCCCGCTTTGTTCAGAAAATCTGTGATAAAAATTCCTTTTGAACTCAACTAGCTCAGAATACTACTTTTTAAAAACTGCTAAGTGCATTAGTTTTAAGCTAGATTGCAGTTCAAGGCCTCATTTCTCCTATGCATCAATCATTCTAAACAACCTGAACCTTTTGTGTTGAGTGGAGGTTTCCCTTATCAGCGAAGGAAACAATCTCTGCCTGAAGCTGTGTAGGAATCTCAGCCGGTCACACCCAGGGACACCTTTAGGCTGCATGACAGTTAGGTAGTACAGGCAGGTTGAAGGTAGCTTCGGAGAAGAAAGATTGTTTATTTATTTATGTATTTAGTAAAACGACTTGAGAGAATGAACATTAGTCTTTCTTATGTACCGCTTCTCCCCAATGAGTTGTGAAGCGTGATCTCTTTGCTACGCACCAAAGCTACTTTGTGGTGACAATTTCCTGCATGTTCCCTGGCCGTATGAGTCTATAATTAAACTCAGCCCCAGTCACAATATGAGTGAAGAGGTTGATTTTGTCTACTTTCAAAGGAGTCACATTGGAAAGGAACTTGGGAGGTGATGATATATATAATCTGTTTTCTAGAAGGATTTGCAAATACTGCGCATGTTAGAATCCATAAGGAATAGATTGTCTCTCCAGTCATTAAAATGTGTGTCTTGGTGTAATAAATCAGTCTATATGTTTTGTCAGAGGTACAGAAACTACTATATTGAATTTGACAGCGCTGTAGTCCTATGCCAGACGAGGCTACGTGAAGGTGAAAAAAGTCCATTATTAAAGAAAATTTTCTCCAAAGCTTTGAGTGTCTTTCACTCCAAACAGAATGTAGTTTCTGTCCTTAGGCAGAATAAATGTCTATCATGTGTAAGGCTTTCTCCACTACCACCACCTTTCCCATAATAAGAACGTAAGAAGTACCCTTCTGAGTAATCCCCTATGGTCTGTCAAGCCCAGCAGTGTCTGGCAGTGGTAAAGGAAGATGCTATTTAAAGACCAAGCATATGAGGGCTTGCTGCCTTTTGCAGTCCATTCCCTTTGTATTTCTCTGGTATCCAAAGTCAGTGGCTAGTATATCACTGCCTGGTCTGTTTAGTATTCATATGTAGACCTTTTGCCCACAAATTCATCCAGCCTCTTTCTGAACCTGCTGACACTGTCTGCCTCCACAACCAGCATCTTCTGCTAGCAAGACTGAGGATTGCTTTGCCTCTTGTGACTCAAAGTATTTTAATTTATCTTGTTTTTAAATCTCTTACTAATCTTATAGAGTATCTTTAGTTCTAGTGTTACAAAATTTTGTAAATTGCAGTTCAGCATGATGTTGGGTACATGGGTAGGGCAAAATCTTGTATGGCAACAAAATTATTGTAAATATTCTGTATTCTGAATTATTCTGTATTCTGTTAAAAGGAAAAACATGAGCCTTTGTTGTGTTGTTTATTGGACAGGTGCTGAACAGAGCGTTTCATTGTGCCATAATGTGAAGTGCCAATAAACCTTTTTCCTGCCTGTTTACCAACTTCAGAAGCCAGAATGTTTTTCCAAAACAGACATGATAAATATATTTGTGTTGCAATTTAATTAGGGAGTTAAAGTTATGATAACTTTATTTGTAGTTTAGCTTCTCTATTGCTTATTTTCCTATTGTGAATCAAGTTTTTAAGTAGAAATGTTAGTTTCTAATTTAAAAATGCAGAGGCATTTATAGAGAGAAAATCTTGATGACAGTTTGTGTGCCATATGAATGAAGCAATCAGATGGAGAATGGAAATTAAATGACAGCCTTCATGAGAAACAGGAAATTAAAGCTATGGATTCACTCTAGCAGGGAAGGGTCTATTTTAAGGGAGAGGTCATTCCCCTTTTAGACCATGAGGCATCACTGTGGCAATATACCAGCGGTTAACAAAACAAATTAATTGTGACCAAGTATTTAATATGTTTGACATTGCATTTTTAAACAATTTGTGGTCTGGAAATGAGAAAATTATATTTAGCACTTGGTTCTCTTCAAAAACATTGTATAGCCATCTCTGCTATGAATTCTTCACTTTCTTTTTATTCCAAGAAAAATTCCAAGAAAAACAAAAGCAGTGAAAAATTTATTTATTTCCTCTTTTATACTCCTGTACATGTATCAAGATTTGTATTTTAATTTTGGTCACAGATATGGCAATAGTGGCCATTTCTAACTGTATCAAATCTTATACAATTAGTATGAATCACTTTAACCTAAAGCCCTTTTGCCTGACTTTTTGGGATCAAACACATGTGGACTGGAACTTAACAGCTTTACAAATACGTACTGACTTTGCATGTTACAATGGACATCACTTTTCTGTGGGAGTTCATGACTGTTTGTGAATATGTGTGCTGAAAACTGTGTGCTCTCTTACTGCAGCTTCTGCAAACAAGAGAGGTTGCCTATCACGTTCCAGTCCTGCGTGATCACGAAGGAGTGCCAGGTGTCGGAGTGGTCAGAATGGACACCCTGCTCCAAAACTTGCTTTGACATGACAACTCCTAAAGGGAATCGTACAAGATCACGGACCATAAAACAGCTCCCTGTTGGCAGTGAAAGTGAATGCCCGCAATTAGAAGAAACAGAGCAGTGTGTTTCTCAAGGAGATGGTGTAGCACCGTGCATTACGTAAGTTGGTTCGTTTCAGTTCTCCCTGTACTAAAATGAAGAACTTCAATTAAGCATATGGGGCTGGTGATGGAATATCAAGCAAAACATTATTAAAGAAATAATAGGTTTGAGTTTTGGGGTTTTTGGGGGTTTTTGGGTTGGTTTTTTTTAATCTTTTGCTTAATCGGTGCACTTAAAGGCCTGAAGTCTGCAAATAGCTGCTATTATAGTGAAATCAATTCTTCCTCTAAATACAGGAAAAATAACAAATACATACTTTTTCATTAGTCGTAACTTTTGAAAGAGAACATTTTTGTGTATGCAGGCTCAGTCAAGACCATGATAAATTAATTGCCTTAGTTTGTCAG
>NW_010427377.1:91655-115235 GCF_000710305.1 Buceros rhinoceros silvestris | reverse complement strand
ACATAAGATTTCTACCAGAATCATTGTTTTCTGAGGTACTCCTCTGTTTGCAGACAAAATGCTGAACATAGGAAATAGGTGATAAACATCTCTTCAGAAAACAGACTTCTTTTTTAATGATACTCATATTCAGTACTACAGAGGCAGGACTGGGCCCCAAATGGAAAGTGGGAGAGGCTGATAGTGGCAGTAAATAAATTAACACTGTTTAAAGATCAGGACAAATCACAGCAAGCACTTTATGATTAAAGAGATTGTTGTACCCCTTATGAACTAACTGAAATTAATATTGAAGTCCCAGCTGTGCTTTTTCTATATCAGGCTGAGAAGAGGGTCTATGGAAATGCCATTTGATGTTAAAAATCTTTGACTGCAGTACATACTTTTCATTTAAGAGTTGAAATGTCATCTTTCCCCATCTCCAGCCACATTTGGCAGCTGTTCACTTGATTTAGCCTTAAAGTACTTTTTGGGTAGAGAATTCTGTGCCTTTTATTGTGGTTCGTAATCCTGATCAGGATTTTAACAGGGAGTCACAGATCTTCTTTCCTGTGCATTCACTGATTAGAAAGCTCACAGCTTCTCATCATTCATTCATCAGTACCCAGCAGGGGTGCTTCAGTACTGCAGAGCCATCTTCCTCTTAACTGTGAAAAAAGAAGTTTCTGAAATGTTTTTCCAAAGTAATAATAAAAAAAAATACAGTTATAGTTTTGCCTTGATGTTCAGGAGAAACTTCTGTCTCTTATCAAAGATTAACAAGAGGCTTTTGAGTTGTTTTGGGCGGGGTTGGGTTTTTGCAGTTTTTTTGCTCTTGTTTTCTGGCTCTTGTATTTCTTAGTGTCCGTTTCTTTGATATTTTGACTTTTGTTCATATAAATTGTCTAGCTTTAAACAAATGCCGTGAGTCACAAACTTGAAAGTTAGCTTACCTGAACATAGACTATATATCTCTGCATATCAAGTTGTTCTTCCTTCCTATAAAATATTTATATGTGCAGTATGATTCAGAAATTGAACAGAAAAGTTCTTCCTAAAAAGTAATGATTTCTGAAGTGAAATAATAGAGGAAAGGTTTCCACCCACGTGAAGTATCAGATTTAACTCATCTCTGTGTATAAGAAATTGTGGGGCTTAGCCCTTTCAGAAAATGAATAATGATGTTAAGGTGTGATTTCTAAACACCCAACTAACCAAATTTAATCCAGGTATGGTTGGCGGACCACAGAGTGGACAGAATGCCGTGTCGATCCTCTCCTTAGCCAACAGGACAAGAGGCGAGGAAATCAGACAGCACTGTGCGGAGGTGGCATTCAAACCCGGGAAATGTATTGCGTGCAAGCTAATGAAAATCTCCTCTCCTATTTAAATACCCTCAAGGAAAAAGAAGGTAAATTTGGTTCACTTGCAATTGAATTAGTGTGAAACCACAGCACTTCAGCATTCCAGTGTTCCTTGACAGCCGTTATCTTCTGTCATGAGTGCCTTCTTACCTTGCAAGTTACTGTTATTTTCTAGTTCAGATGAAAATACTTAATTGCAGTAGCAGAGATTTCATTCTCTGTGCTGCAGATATAGGTTCCTAGCTACACATTATGACTGGTTAATATCTACTGAAAAATAATGTCTTACGTGAAGGATGTCTTTCAATTAGAAAGCGCGTGAGAGGATCAGTCAGAAATCTTAGATTTGGTACCTACCTGTACTGTAAAATTTCCTTTTTTATCCTTCAGCTGATTGATGAACCTGTGCAATTTAATGTGCAGATGGAATGTGTCAATTCTGGCATGTAAGCTCAGTGTAGAAATATGTAAAACTCTGACTAGATTTCATGCACATGGAATCAATTTTTTTTCGTCTTTTCATAATTTTGTCAAGTTTTTAAATCGCTTTCAGGACTTGAAGTCAGTGTAAATTTATGGGTTTGTTTCCCTAACTGGAAGAGAGAAGAAATTATTTGTTGTCACTGTCACAGCTTCTTAAGAAAACAGACAATAGCTTAGAAGACAAAATCTTTAATTTATTTGGTAATATATGTACGTAAGAACAAAATTTCAGTATTTTATGTTTCTTCTATTTCTGCACACTAATGCAGCACTACTGGTTTAGAAACTAATGAATTAAGCTAAATAAATTTAGCTTGTTAATTAGATTTTATTGTCTTCTATAACTGTTTCATACAATAACATATTATAAATAAATAAATAGATACAGCCACATACTTCAGAAAAAGTAACATCATTATACCAGTTATGTGTAATGCAACAGTTAGATCAGAGCTGACCAAACTGCAGGCTAGTGAGGTTTCTGCTCTGGGTTAAAGGCGCTCTCAAACTTGCCATAGAGACAGAATTTGTAGGGAATATTAATGTCAACATCCGTTTCAGCATGACTGCTTGGATCAGTAGGGTGTGATTTGTGTGCTCCATGAACCCAACATCTGTATTTATGAGAGAAGCTTTCAAGCCTCTTCGTTCAATGCAAATCAGCTTCCACCCAAGGGCTTTTAGTAAATCCCTCTTCTGAATAAAGTTTAGATGCTCCTCCTTAGAATAAAGGAGTAAAACCCCCAAGCCAAGGAGAGGTAACAATAAAATCAGTGGCAGCTTACTGTTCAGAATGATGATTAGGCTTTTGGTAGGCTGTGAAGTCTCACAGGCTTAGGCGGGTGTGAAATCTGCCCTTATCAGACTGTGACAGGAATATGCAGAGCCCATCAGGAGGTAATCTCTGCAGGCTCTGGAAAGCTGATTAAAATGTCTTTGGATGCTTAAACATGAGAAAAATTTTTCAAGAGCTCAAACTAGGGGTGAAGTGGGTCTCAGTTTAAAAAGGAGCGCTGTGGTGCTTCATATTAGGGGACAGATTTTCAGAAGAGCTGCTTTTTTCACTCATCCTCCTTCTCTCTGCCCTCCTGTCTTGGATTCAGCGTGGGCAAGAGCTGCTCTCCAGGCCCTGCTAGGAACCAGCAAATCATTGCCTCTGAAAACAATACTATCTGAAAGCTATGAGTAATTTTAGAATGGGAAAAAGTCATGGGAGACACCATTTTTAGAACCAGTTTTAGCTGTGGGGAAACGCCTTCATTTCAGTGTAGTTTGCTGTTGGTTGTAGTGAATGCTGTCTGTAAGGCTGCTTTGAAGACCTCCGTTCTCATATACTCACGGTGGCGTTTCCCTGTTATTTCAGAAAGTCAGTCACAGAGCAAGTCGAAGGCTAGTGCTGCACCTCTGCTATCGATCACTTTTGAAATAACAGGTAGGTAAATTAAGGCCCCCAACTTGGCCTTTCAGTCAAAAGTGTGCAAAGGAGGCAACATCCCTTTGGGGGTACTGCATTGGCTGTATGTGTATAATTAACACGTTTATATAGCTTTTCTATATGGGTCTGAATCATGGGTCATCTACCGCCACCACCTGCAGCTCCTCGAACGCTTCCATCAGCGCTGCCTCCGGACAATCCTAAACATCCACTGGACTGACTACGTGACTAACGTTGCTGTCCTTGAACAGGCAGAGGTCAGCAGCATTGAGGCCATGTTGCTGAAAACGCAGCTGCGCTGGGCAGGGCACGTCTCCAGGATGGTGGATCACCACCTCCCTAAGATTGTGTTCTATGGCGAACTCGCCACCGGCTGCCGTAAGAGAAGAGCCCCAAAGAGGACTCCCTGAAGCAATACCTCAGCCTAGGCCATACTGACCACCATCAGTGGTCCACCCTGGCCTCCAATCGGGAGATTTGGAGACACACCATACATAACGCTGCTGCCTCCTTTGAGAGCACGCGTAGAATCAGTCTCGAGGAGAAAAGACAGCGCAGAAAGAACCGTGCCTCGACTATACCACCCAAGGGGACCTTCCGGTGTGCTCTTTGCAACCGGTCTTGCCTATCCCGCATTGTCCTTTTCAGCCATCAGCGTGCTTGCAGTAAGCGTGGGTAAAGCCCTTCCCAAATCTTCGTCCGCGAAGCCAAGCCATGATGGTGATAGCTCTAAAACAGTTGAATGGATTTGTGCTTTCTCAGGAAATTTTAGATCAGTTTGAAAGTGACGGTTTTAAACTCAAACTAATGAAGTTTGTGAGGCAGCTAGGATGCTAGGACAGTTCCCTGCTCCACTCCCGAACCATTTTAGCAAGTGGCTGATTTTCCTCTCAGTTCTGAGCGCTGGGAGTTACTTTGTTGTGTCCATCACAGCTGCTCTTTCCGGTCCCTTTTGTAGATTTAAAACGCAGAGTTAGAGCTCCCATAAGGATTTGAACTTTTAATACTTACCTGAACCAGAATTCCTCACGGTATTCAGCTCTCATTATCTCCTATCACAATTAAGAAATTTAGACATGAGGGAGTATTTGGTGTAGTAATTGGGCAGCTGACTATCAGTATTCCTGGAGGCTAGTCTCATTCTGCCGTTTACTTGCCACTGACTTAAATTGTTCCATCTCCATTCATCTATTTAACTGTTTTAGTCATGAATTTTCTCTTACGGCAATCCTATGAGGTAGATTGGGTCATCTTTTTCTAAGTGCCTTTAAAACCCTCAAGTGTAGAGTGGTGGGAGGAGAGTTCCTTTATGGGCATAAATTTATTCCACATCTGCAAACACACACCCATTGCCCTGTTAAACACAGAGGAACTACTTACACGCACGGAGTTGTGCAGTTGCTTAGATGATCAGGTCCTGAATTGTTTGCTGTCTTTTGATGACAGCAGTCAGAATTGTACAAAATGGGGTAAGAATCTGTATTCTTTCATTGTTGGTCATAATGAGTTTTGGGGTTGAGTTTTTCCTGCTTTTTTTTCTGAGTGAGAGCACTTCAGCTGGAGAAATTTCCTTATGCTGTTTGCTGTGAAACCAGTGCAACAAATGCCCAGGAGAACTATTAAGGTGTCTCTGCTTGTGCTGGTGGAGCCACGTATAAACACTCTCTTTGCCAGACTGGTTGTTACTGGTCACTAGTCTGTTGAGGGTTCCTGGAGAAGAATGGGAAGGTTGAGACCTCGATAAATGTAGCAAATGATTAAGAACAGAACGGTAATTTTTCTTTTCATTTGTTTTTAACATGCAGTCATTCCAGGAGATATTTTACAAAGGCATAAAATACATACAGCTGAAATTTCCTCACATAGTTAGATGATTGGAGGACAGGGTGATTGAATCTCATTTTAGTTTTTAGGTCACTACCTCAAACCTCAAATTTATTCAAAACTGAGTCTAAAGTTTTACTTAGACTGAAGGAGAAAGACAGATTATCAAAATGCATTTCCTTTTCTTTCCGTTTTTGGCCCAAAATTGAGTCAAATTCCACACAGAGCTTGTAGCATTCCACACAGTCTAATCAACATTCAGCATCACTGCCAAGGAATAAAGAACAATCTTTACTGATGCCACAAGAGAATATGAAAGGGCAGAGATAAGGTTTTAAATGGTAAATTTCTGCATCCAGCATCCTCTTCTCTCAAAAGATCTTTGCTAAACAATAAGCAGCAAAAGCTGACCTTATTTATACTTTCTTGTTACTGAAAGTAATCTTATTTAAATTAATAGGAGCAAGATGTTCACAAGATAACTAAGCGAGCCTAACTTTTCTTATTTTACAGAGGAAGAGTTCTGAGTAATCCTGGGTGAAATACATCCTGAGTGTTCAATGATGAAAGCAATTTTTAAAAATCTGGAATATAACTTGTCTGTCCTACTGTTTATTTCTTTTGTTTTAAAAGCAACATATAACAGATCTGGTAGCAGATGCTTGTACATCACTTACATTTTAAGAGCAGCATTTCAAAAACATTTTGGCGTATTGAGAGGTTTATTGATACCACTCATCTGTCCCTAAAGCACTTCTTTCTTACCCTACACTCTAATGAGTGATGGAAAAGGCAGATATTTTCAGCAGGTGTTTATTTAACAATGTTTGCTGACAAGACCTAGAATTCTTATTGGACAGATACCTCAAAAAACCTGAAGTAGTGTTCCTTTTACTTAAGCCACCTTCTTTAGAGCTAAACACATTTCCTCATATTTTAGAAATTCAGGACCATCACAAATTTAGCTTGAAGTCAAATGGATTGTGGCAATAGCACAGCAGTACCTTCTGTTGATAGACTTTTTAAAACATCTGGCTGAGATATGGAACATCTCTGATATGAAAATCTGCTATTTAAAGCTTCCTGAAAGGTCTTTGTTATTTTTCTGAGTAACATCCCATGAACTAGTGTGGTGTGATGGTGAGTGCTTTATCCTGATGCAGGCTGGAAATGAACAATGGCATTCCTCAGAACACTTTCTTTGTTCTCTGAAGCAAGTCTGTGTCTCAGGGGTGTAATTGACCCTTAATTTCAACTGTCTCACTTGGGCAATTCCCTGATTAAATCAAGGTTAAAAATGTAAGGTTAGCAATTACTTACTGGTTTTCTTTTTTTTTTTTTGTAGAAACTATTCAATACAAATTCAATTACAGGCAAATTATGTTTATTTATATCCATGTTCTACACAAGATATGCATATTATGTTGATTATCATGCACATTAGGTGCACATGTCAAGCTTATTGTGAAACTCAATGTTCTGTCATAAAATTTAATCCCAACATATCATTATGCAAATGTTGGAATATTAGTTCTTGTATTATTTGTGTTAAGCGATCGGTAAGCTGGAGGCAGTAGTGTTGAATGGCTATCTGCCACCTTCATGCCTTCATTATGTGGAGCAACACGGTGTAAAACTGTATGAAGGAAAGCAAGTCGGGAAACCAGAATAGGGTGATAACTTTTTGTTCCATTTTCCCCTTAAGAAGTGAGAATTAAATGTTTTTTCTGTAACTGGAAAGATCATCTACCTAGAAGGGCTGAATGGAGAGACAGACACACGAGACCATACTTAACCTGATAGTTTTTAACATTATGTTTGTTTTACTGATCTCATCGTTCAGAAGGATATTTTGTCGTATTCTAAACGTATTTCAGAGTATGTTTCATTGGAGAGCTCTTTCTATCAAAAAAGATTATTTGTAATGGTGGCAGAAAATTAATAAGGTGACTTTCCTGTGAAAAAATGCTGAGGGAGAAGGATGAGAGTGTTTTTAGTTCAGGAATTTCATGGTTTTTCACTCAACCAAAGTGAATGAATGTGGCAGATTTTGCATTGCCTTCTAGCAGGTATTCTCTGCTTAGTGTAATATTTTGTCAAGCCCTATATTCTGAAAGAAAAGTAAAATCTTCCTTGTAATGAAATGGTACGTTTTCTTTTAGAGCGTACTTTACTCAGGCATCTCATAAAGTTGTTCTATTGTTTATGTACCCTGGGAATTCAAAAGAGTAAAGTATGGAAGGAATATGGTGATTTTGGCCTGTTCCAGAGTTTATTGATCTTTAAGGAACAGAAGAATCTGCCTTCACATGTGTCTTTATAGATTAATAATACATTAATGAAAAAAATCAATTGTCTTGAGAAGAATTTTAATTATTTTGAATATATTACATATATACCTATTTATAGTACATGCAAACCATATACATGTCTAAAACAAAGCCTTTCTTGAACTAAAGCTGCTACTGCACAAATCTTGTTGCTGAGTGGGCAATTTAAGTTCTTTAGAGTAAAAGCAAAAACAAAATTTTGTCATGATTTTAGTGCGTTTCAGGCTGTAGCTTAAAAATCATCTTCTAAACATTAATTAACCAGGCTTTTGAAGTTATAGTATCATATTAGGAGCAAAGGGATTTATGCAACTTTTTGTTCAGTTTGTTAAAGACATACTCAGTAACACAGCAGGACATCAATTCACACAAAGTGCAATGTGAACAACTGTTGTAGTAACATAATCTATGTACTAAATGAAAGGACTAGGTCCAAGACAGTGCTGCAATATCTTCCTGACTCCACGTAATCGGATTTGGCTCTGTTCATGCAGAGAGTAAAATGACTTTGGTTTCATTTTTCCAAGACAGGCCTTTTTCCATCGCTTCATCAGACTAAAATGATGAGATAGCAGCCTTTCTGAATGAAGAGTGGTTCTGTCCACTTAGACCCGAGGACTGTGACCAGTGACACATGAGAAATGTGTTGGCTTTGTTTTGACAGCCTCGAGGCCAGTGGACCGTAGTCTGTGTACAGGACCTCTTCCCAGCACGTCCCAGCTGTGCCATATCCCCTGTCCTACAGAGTGCGAGACCTCGGCATGGTCAGCTTGGGGACCATGCACCTATGAAAGCTGTGATGACCCTCAGGCCAAGAAGGGTAAGTAAAAATTCAGTGAAGCCTTTTGATGGTGATTATATCATATTCCCAAGTCACTAGGCACCTCTGGCTATGCAAGCATACTAAATTTTGTACCAAGAAGGGTATATCCAGTGTCTCCTGAGCATGGCTCAGTCTCTTCAAAAGGGATATGCCAGGAAGGAGGGATGATGGGGTAGCCCTGTATGTTAGGGAGTTGATTGTCTAGAGCTTAATGGTGGTGACAGTAGGGTTGAGTGTAGGTAAGAGTAGGTGAAAATAGGGGAGAAAGGCCAACAAGGCAGATGTGGTGGGAGTCTATGATAGACCACCCAACCAGGATGAAGAGGCAGGAAAATATTGGGATAAGCATCTGGGATAAGCCTCACAATTGCTAGCCCTTGTTCTGACAGAGGACTTCAACTTACCAGATGTTTGCTGGAAATACAATATAGCAGAGAGAAAACAGTTCCAGGAGGTTCCTGGAGTGTGTGGAAGACAGCTTCCTGACACAGCTGGTGAGGGAGCCAACCAGGGAAGGTGCCCTGCTGGACCTGTTCTTTGTGAACAGAGGACTAGTGAGTGACGTGATTGTTGGAGGCCACCTTGGGTATAGTGAGCATGATAGAGATTTCAATTCTAGAGCATGACAGAGAATTCAGCTGGAGACGTAAGGAGGGGAGCAGCAGAACTGCCGTCTTAGACTTCTGAGGCATACGGGTCCAAGTGGCTCATGTGGACCATACCTCCATTGACATTAATCACATCTCATAAATAAGGTTCAGAAGCTGTCTGGGGTGTGGGGGTTGTGCCCAGTGGAAACTGGAGCAGCAGTTTTGTGATCGTTTTCGTGATCAATTTACTTTGCCATTCCTGCACACACTTCTGTAAGACCAAGGTAGATTTTCCATCCCATTTTCTCATGTGTTCCCCATGGTTATACTGGAAAAAACACAGCTTGCCTCGTGGTGTGTACCATCTCCCTTGAGCATGCTTTACAGAACATTTTCACCTGAGGGCTGAGACACTCATCAGTACAGGTCAGGAGTGGAGCCTGCTCTTCGTCTAGGAAAATATTTTGTGCATCTTACTGAGGAGTTCCATGGAATGGTCGCTTTTTCAACAGTGGAGATGTCAGCCCATAGGGAGGAAGAGAGATTATGTGCGTATTGTCACACTTGAGCAACCACGTCACCCGCTGTGGGTGCCTCGTCGTCTTTCACCTAAATAATGCTAAGGTGTTGGGATGTGACAGTGGTGCACTCAGTACCCATTTGCATCTCATGGGTCCAGTAACTGAGTTCATCTGGATCTAATGGTGTCTGCAAGTCATGCAGGTCAGCAAAAATCAGCTCCCACGCAGCTGGTTCCTTCAGATTCTTAACACCACCTCTCACAATGGTATATGATATCATCTCTAGAGGGATACCTGTTCCTCATGCTCAGGAGGAGTCACATCCAGAGAGAAAGAGTATGTGCCTCTTTTGCAAGACTCTTGTCAATACCCACTTCGGTAACCATCAGTCAAAACTGCTCGGCTTCTTTATACTCTTAAGTCCAAACCCTGTTATCCCAGCATCAGAGCATCCAAATAACAATTTGGTCACCTTCATGATGACTGCAGTCTTTACATTTATCTCACAACTTATTTAGGGATAGACATGGACGGGTCACCTCTGCTTCTTTTGTCTTGGATCTCCCAGCAGGACCTGCTTTTTTTATGTATTTCTTCTCTGTGGGGATGACTCATCCTGGCACTGGTTGGAGTCCTCAGATGCATCATCCTTCACTGGGGGCTGAGGTGGCTTCAGGGCCCATTGCGGGGGTTGTGTACACACCTCTACACCAATATTTTACTCTAAGTGAGACCAAGATCCGAAAGACATTCAAAAGGCCTGACAACATGGGCAAGGTGATGGAAGCATGCCAAGGGTATACCAATTTCTCTTTGCCCACCGGCATTCCAGAGAAATCAGAAATCCATGTAATTACAAATTAATTGAATAACCTAACAGCAAAGAATATAGTAGAGCAGCACTTGTAACCCCAAAAGAAGCAACAATGAACAGCACAAAACCAGCAACTCTAGAAACAAATACCAGAGAATCTCACCCAGCAACTTGTGGTGAAGAGACTAGACTGCAAGGTTCAAGCAAACTATTTGTTTGAATTTCGCTTAACAGGTTTAGTGTGCCACTGTTGCACTGTTGTTTTCATGGATACAATGGAAGAATGCATTATTGCTACTTAAAAGCAAGAATTCACTATAACAACCCAAATATTATACATATGTTAGTTACTCACTTGTATTTACAAATTTACAGCATGCTAAATATCCACTTACCCCTCCAGGTAAGTGTTCTCAATCCCAGAAAAGTGACCTTGGCTGATCCTGACCAAGGGAGAAGAGTCTCCAATGCTCCCAATTTTCTGACCAAAACTTAATGATTTTTGTCTCCTGATGAATGTGATATGATGGTAAGCAGGACTGTGCCTGAGTGGATTATACTGTCTGGAATGTTTATCTCTGGTGGTGTGATGGCTCTTATCCTTCCATGGGTGAGGTTTAGCCTGCACTGTTGTTTTGCTAATTTGTTGATGTCTCGTACTGAATAGTGGTTGAATGGGACTCAGGGCATTTCATTTGTTAAGGGATTTCAAGACTTGGTTTCCATTCTTTGGTGCAGTGTTTCAGGGCACTCTGGGCTAAGCTATTTTTGTAGCTTCCCTAAAGTCATCTCTGCATAGATAAGGATTTGTCAAAGCGTGAGATAAAGCTGAGATGAATTAATGGCTCCCTGCATATGAGTTTGCTCTTAGAAACCTGTTCATCGAGTTAGTCCCATACAAAACTGTCCCACCCACATCACCAACCTAATGAGTGTGTGTGACAACGCAGTCAAATCCATTCAAACTTCAACCTCTCTAGGCTCAGATTAAAGGTCTGTAATTCTCCCAGGTGAACTATTGGACACCAAATAATTTCTCAATGTTTAGCCTGTATGCAGAGCTAAACTATAGCAGTTGCTCTGTCACCTGGTGACCCCTCCCCAGGCAGGAAGAGGGGTCAGGAATAGGAGACCCATGGGTTGAGATGAAAATGGATTTAATGAAGCAGACAAACTTATACCAATGCCAATATGAAGTATACAAGGTTGAACTCAGCCCAGTAAAATGTGCAGTGATCTCAGTAGACAGAAAGCAGTCCACGGGAGAAGGAAGAGGAACCCAAGCAAGAAACGCCACTTTCCTCAGCACACTCCCCCCTTTATAATGTGTATATTTGTGGTATGGAATACACCTGGCTGGCTCAAAACTGCTAATGGCTTGCAGACCATGGTAGGTCTATGATTCTGTCCCAGCAAAACCAGGTATTTAAAAAAGGTGTAGATGTGGCACTTAGGAACATGATTTAGTGAGGGACTTGGCAATGTTAGATTTATAGTTGGACTTGATGATCTTAAGAGTCTTTTTCAACCTAAGTGACTCTGATTCTAAAAACAGGTCCATGATTTTGGACTGTATTTAGCATTACTGCTCAACTAAAGCTGGCAAAAATGTGGGTTTCTACTAGGCTTTCAAGGGCTATTTGGGTTATTACAGGTCAGTTTCAGTTTCAGACCTTCCTCTCAATCTGTAAGCAATACAGATTTTTGTATGTTCAAATGAGAATTCTGGCGCTGTCTCATAAGGAGGACAGAAGCAGCCTTCAAGGTGCATAATGTCCAAGTCACTCAAAGATTTAGAGTCAGTGATAGCAGATGGTGAAGCATGCTTTGGCAAAGAGCTGGGACCTTTCACTGTTGATAAGTGACACTGTTTTACTGATGACATGTGCTGGTTTCAATTTTTGCATGTTTTAAAGTTTGTTTCTATGCAGAACAGATTGTAGTAACCTGACATCAAAATATTAAAGCAAAAATACAGTGACAAGGACCTCATGTAAGAATTTTGCAGGTTTCTGGCTGTAAATGAGAAAACCTGGCCTAGTCATTGCTGCAATGTGATTATGTGGCAAAAGCTGAGAATGCAGACTTGGTTCTTGATTGAAGACACTCATAAGAAAGGGCAGCCGCATCCTCTTGAAGAAGCCACTGTAATCACTGTGTTAGCTTAGCTGTTTCTTCCTGCTACACTGCTAGCTACACTTCAGTCTGGGCAGTGGTGATGCAAGTTGTACAATGCTGTCTCACAGTAATGTGGTCCAACCTTGATCAATTCAAGAAGGAAAAAGTAGTTCAGAGTGCAAGCCTGTTGAATTAATGCTCTTTTGAGTACTGCTGTCAAGTAGTCTGTTATTTCTGTTGCTGTTCTATCACTGAAAGGTTTGCTACATATTCATGGGTAAAGTTTAGGTTTGTGAGACTGATTTAGACACCTGCCTAATGGAAACATATTAGGATGTACTTAATGCAAGTCTTTATTCCTGCACTCACGAGGAGGGATCTTTTCCCAATTGACGACAGTTTTCTCTTATCTGGAAATTACTATGTTTTATTTTATAATTGCATTGACAGTTCCTCTGAGAGAAAGATGTAAAAGTTGTACAGGCACTCACAGTTTTAGCAGCAAGTCTCTACATATTGCAGGAATGAGCCTTTATGGTGGATCATTTGCCTCCTTTGTTGCAGTAGACACTGGAATTCTTTTTTCGAAATTATATTAGTCTTTTGTGGCAGGCTCAGTAAAGTATTTGGACATAACTTGGCTGACCTCTTAAATTTAGAAAAAATCACTTAAGATACACAGAAATGTATTTTTTAAAGTCGTATTTATTATAATTGAATTGGGGCACATCTTCAAGTGAAGAATAAATTCTGGCACATATGTGTTTGAAAATTCTTTTCTGTTTCCTTTGCATCCTGGTAGAAATTAAAGAAATTATGTAGTACTTTATTAAAAAAACCTGCCTGAATATTGAGATAGAATAAAAGAGATTGTGAAGAGATGTCAAAAGAAACAAACCTTTTGCCAAATTTAAAATATTCTGAACAGATGTATCAGAAACTATAGAAAATTATTACATGAGAAACTATTTCCTGCATCCATTCAGTTTGGTTAGGTTGCTCTGATTATAGATTTAGTCTGGCTTTTTCAATATGCCATCCAGAAAGTGGGAAAGAGAGGTGCTTTTAGAGACTGACTTTGACCCGGCAGATGACACACTGTATCTGAACCAAAATGAGCTTGAGCAGTCTTAAGGAAATTTGTGGATGCTGGCAAGGGGATAATGTGATGAACATTTGTTTATAGAACTTTTTGGGTTTATTTCCATACCTTTCCTTTTCTGGCAATGTAGTCTTTTTTATTATTATTATTTTATTGGGGGGCAGGGGGTGGAAGGGGAATGTTTATAAGCAGATTTCACTTGATAAACTATCCCTAGTGGAAGATAGCTGAGAAGAAAACAAACAACATATTTGAGAAATGGTAACCTAGCAATCTAGTCGAGACTTGTTATATGAGATGAATCCAGCGAGAATAATGCACAGGGAATTACTCCTCTATGCCTCTAGGAGTGCGTATGGCTAAGATAAACAGCAGCTTAAGGCAAAGTGTAGTGAATAAGATCAAAACTTTTGATGCTTTTGTTACGTTTTACCTCTCTGCCTTCTTTAATGAGTTCTTCTATCCAGTTATCTAAAATGCAGTGTTGCAATGAGTGTCTGTGGTATCTTTTACCCAGAGGAGAAACAGAACTGCTCACTCAGGTGTAGAAAAATACAAATTTCTTCACTTACCATTTTAGAAATCAATTATTCTGCCCTTTGTATTTTCATGGTCATTTTAGGCTTTAAACTAAGGAAACGGCACATCACCAATGAGCCTACAGGAGGAACAGGAAACTGTCCTCATCTGCTGGAAGCCATCCCATGTGAGGAGCCCTCCTGCTATGACTGGAGAATCGTTGGGCTGGAGGAGTGCATTCCTGACAATGAGAAGCCTTGTGGGCCTGGTACACAGGTTCCTGTTGTCGTCTGTGTCAACAGTGATGGTAAGGTGCTTCTTCCTACAGTCTACACCGACTAGAGTGAAGATATAGTCCAAAATGTAGTCCAAAAGCGTAACACTGGGGTTTTGTTCTCAGCTTTCTCAGTCCTTAAGACCAACACGTCTGGAATAGAGAGGAATGTCCTTTAGTACTGGTGAGGAAGGATAGGCCTTCTAGTTGCTCCAGGATGAAGCTCCTTCACCTGTACACACCGTAGGTTTTCGAAGGTTCCTGAAGAGACTTTGAGAAAAGCAAATACAAAACAGCTATGTATGTCAGACTCATGCCTGCAATGACTTGAATGAATTCCCTGATGTAATCCCACTAACACACTGATCCGCAGAGTCCAGAACCAAATAAAGTGTGAGTAAAGTAAGAGGCATGGCAGTACGTATAGCTGGAATAATAATGTTTTTATTAAAAAGCATGTATACACCTAAGAGAACCATTTTTACAGCTCAGAAAGAAATTAGCCTAAAATTTCAGTTGAGCTACTAAACTTTGAAATAACTTTTATGTATGTGGTATTTTCTGTTCTGTTTGAAAGTCACAGGATTCGGTCTCTGCACTGCATGGGCTTTGGTTTTGGCTGCATTTGACTTGGAAGACTTGTGATTAACTTTTTTACTCCCAGTATTAATCTTTGTCTTTCTGTCTTCCTGAATTACATGGTGTTATAAATTGCTGTAATTATATGACATTATACATTGCCTGTATCGGCACTCTGTCCCAGAAGGAGTGAGAAGTTTGGCTTTGGCCATGTGCCTGTCACTCTTTAAGACAGAGTTGTGGGCACAGCTCCAAAGAAAGGGAAAACAAACTGCAGTTACGGTTTGTTTTGCAAAGATCCGATCACCCACAAAGATGAGTTCGGTATCTTTTGACGGAGTGCAAAAGCAATGGGGAGTAGTGTAGTGGATGGCCTCAGCTATTCCATGATATCCTTTCCTTCTCTTAGCAAACAGTCTTCTGTGATCTTCACTAGCAATATCAAGGGGCTTTTGCTTAGGTCTCTCACAAGAAAGATGAGCATTATACTTTAGAAGGAAGCAAAGTATTAAGTAAGGACCAACGAACCTCAGCAGTCTTTCCCTTCAAGCCAACTCTGCTCAAGCATCTCCTTGGTGCAGCAACCCACCAAAAATCTTGTAGGCAACTTTTAAATGCTCCTCTAAACATACACTATTGCCTCTTACCAGTAGCTCCCATCTAGTACTCTGGCCTCCTACACTGGTAGAGAATACCCTGGTATCCTTCTTCACCAAGCAATTGTTGCAGACAAACAGATTCTGCTCTGCAAAATCTAGGAGAGCAGCACCTTGTGATCAGGCAGGTTTTGCATCAAGCCCGATAGCTGCAAGGTAGTTTGCAGAAAGTTTGGAAAAATGCTGCTCTTCTATTGTATAAACATCATGGTTTAGATTAATCATCACGTGACATTTGTGATACTCAGTGTTCTTTGAGCACTTCTTGGAGAAGACTACATTGACTGTCAGTTAAAGACTGTGGTTCAATTAACAGGATACATAATTTATATAGTTAATCATGTGATAAAATTTTGATCTAAATGTCACAGAGGGAATTTCATTCAGTTTTACAGGTAAAAATGACTGTGAAAGGAAATTGTGTGGAAAGCATTAATTATTGCCTAAGTTTCCTATGTTACTTAAACTGCACTGATCTTAGCTCAACACTCTCTTCAGTCTCTTCAAGAGTTTTTTGGGGGTTTTTTTAATATGAATTAGCACTGTAGTTGTCAGAATAAGCATTGTACTGTAAATGTACTGCTTTAACGTAAGATAAACTCAACACTAATGAGTAACACTACTGTGGACTGTGGCATCTTTCTGTATGTTTAAAGAAGAAGTAGCCAGGATAGCATGTCTTGACCTCGGTGCTTTACTTCGCAATTACAATCAAGTAGCAGTGTTTGTGAGATTGTTTTGTATAATAGGAATGAGCTTCTGTCTTCAATTCGGTGTGAAGATAAGAGTCATTACAGCCTTTGAGACAATAGTAAACAATAGATTATCCTCCTGTGTTGTTGCTGGAGGCCTTTGATTGTCATTCTTTTTCCACAGCGGATTGCAGTAATCAGAATTTTCATTCAGGCTGAAAAAAAAAAATGATAGTCAGTACCCCAGCTTGTCATTGCAGACGCTATAATGATCTTTGATGTATTTTATTATATAAATGGAACTTCAGCCTTTCACTGTGGAAAGAACTGTTTCAGAATAAATATTCTTAGTCAGTCATCCAGGAAATTTTACAAAGGAGCTTCTTTAAGTGAAATAAACTCCTTTTGCTTGCGAAAATTCCACGACTGGACAGAAGCTGAGCAGAATTCCTCCATCATATACATTATTTTAATAATTAGAGATTTGTGGCTAATGTCACATGCTATAGATTAACTTCTGCTAAGGATAGAATGATTTTTTTTAAATAAATTGTAATTCTTCTGTTTATATATATATGATATTTATAAGGCATACTTGAGTGCATCACACACACAGGTAGGTAGATATTATCTATTATTAAGTTTTTTAATGCATTTCAGGAGAGTGATTTTGCAACAGAATAATTTGCTCTATTTCTGTGCATCTGTAGCAATCTATGAAGGATACCATTTCAAAAATATTTTTGTATTATTTAAAGACTCAGTCTGTTCTACTAGAAAAGCTGGCCACTTCCCCGCTCTGTAACAGATACATTAGTGCTACTTATGTGTAAGTAGGGCAAAATAATTTCTGACTAAAAATTGCAAAATTAACTACTGCTGAAAATGCATACAAAATTCTGGTTCATTCATTGTGGGTTTTTAGGGTTTTATCTTTGTGCTGAGCTCTTTAGCACAGGCACTGGCAGTGGCTGTGATGTCAGTGGTGTGCTTCTGATCTTCAGACTGTAGGCTGAAATTACGTGCTCATTTTATAGGAACATATAAAAACCAAATTGGTTTACAGCCTTTATAATATATTGTGCTTTGTAGAACTGCATGCGTTACTCTGGATAAAACAGATTTTACTTTTGAAGGGCAAATTTCTTCTGGACCTTGTTCAAGCTCACTAATTGTTGGGTTACAGTTAGCTCCACAGGGGAAGGTAATGGACTCATTGCTGTCTCCTGCCTCGCAGCTGTGAGAGATGACTAGCCTTAGAAGAGGGAGCCATGGCAACAGCAAGGCTCTTCGTGTACATGCAAATTCCTGCAACTTGGCAAAATTGTTCCTGAAGATGTCTAGGCAGAGATGTGTGCTCGTGTAGCTGAGTGGCAGGAGTTCTTTTCAGGCACCTGTCAGGGTGACCTGTCTGCTTTTGCTGAGACTGGAGTGCAAATTCAAGCCATCGGCGACACCAGTATATCCTGATGTAAACAGGATGGGTTGTACCCTGTTTGCAATATTGGGGGACAAAACAATGGCGTTGGTAATAAAATAAAATTTTAAAAGTAAAAAAATAAAAGCTATAGAAGGAAGTTAGTCTGTTCTGCTAAGACACCCTGATGTAAACATTTCAAACCAATTAGTTTAGCTGCTTTGCATGGAGTGGCTCAAACGCTGTGCTGTCCAAAATGGAACGGTGTACATTTCCTTTATCTGAGTTTGTTCTCATCTAGTGTGACTGACTGAAGACACCACACTTCAGCTATACAATAATCCTATAGGATTTAAGCGCTCTAGTATTTTTCTCTAGACTTAGAAATACTTATTTCTGAAATATTTCTTGTATTCCTTTTATTCAATATTATTTTGCAGAAAAACTTATTAATTTTCTTCATGTAGTTTAAATTTTCTTCTACAGTTTCCTGATCAACATCTGTATTTTGTTCCTAAATTTTTAACTTAGGGCTTTATATCTTCTAACAATAAACATCTAATTAAATACATAGAATAAACTTCAGGAAAATCTGAAGATCAGCTGGTGTAACCATTTTCAATTAAAATATTTTGGCTGGTTTTAAAATTGGCTTTTTCTGTGTATTTATGCTTTGAATCAAATATATGTTAAATGAGTAGCTGCTGGTCTTCATTAATTTTCATAATGGGAACCAGTAAGAGAATCAATGGAGGTTTTATAGGTGTACCTAGCTATACAGTCTACTACTTCTTCCCTTTCTGTTGTTCAATATCCACTGAATGAAGAAAACATCAGATTGGTTGGATTTTTTTACTAATTATTTTAAAAGAAAATACCTACTTTGTGTTACTTCATTACTTAGTTCTTTAAAAAGAATGAAGAGTCAAATTTGAATTATATTGAATTATTGAGTTAATCCTGTAAGAGAATCCAGACCAAAATCTGGCTAATGCTCAGTAGTCAATTAGAAAAATACAGCAGTAGCTAATGACAGTTTCTTCCAGTGCATACTCCCTTATACTTACAGGAACTTGGGTTATGTGGGCATTAGTCATCATTTCCCAATATTAATTTCCTAGCTAATGTCATTACAGAATTGATTTGAACTGTTCTTTTCTGCCTGACAGCTTTTTGGCTGACCGTCTGAGACGTTTGAATCAAATGTAAAAGGCATACTTTGTTCTTGTCTGTAAACGCAGAGGGTATGAAATTTATAACCCATTCCTTTCTTTCCTTTAATTTGTCTGGTTACATAAAAACTATTGAATGTGTTTATTGGATGTTTCTTATATGGAAGAATTTGCTACTGAGGGTAAAATACAGTCAATTTAAAGGACCTTAAAATTGATACTCTCAGGCCATTATATTTCAGAGCACTGGATTTTCAAGGCATTTCTTTTTAACGAGATTTGTTTTATTTAGTAGAAAAGAGTATAAGGAAAAATTAGTACACACTACTGCTTAAACTATCCCATTTCAGTTCTTAGGAAGTTTAATAATTGATAATTCTGTCAGTAATAAACCACATTTAAGATGCCATACCAATTCCTTTTTGTATCTCATCTTGACATTAGGAATGTGGACATAATAATTCCATATAACAATGGATGCTTTTGTGTTTGTATAACATAAAGTGATTTCATTATATGGTATGACTTAAATACATCACTTGCTTTGTCAATGTCTTTAATAGGTAGCCTGGAATGTGATGTGATGATTTCAATTAAAGGGATAAGTAAAACAAAACCAGAGTTTCATCTGCATAGTGCAATAAAAAGCTACCACTCGTGACACTGCAATAGATGCCTGTTTCAAATTCGTTGTATGTTTTTTCACTTGGTATGGACAACATACCAAGTCAGAGACGTTAATGTTCATAAAGAATGTCATTAAGTTAAAAATAGGTGAGCCAACTTAATTACCAGAATTTTTTTCTCCTCTCATAATTCATAATTTTCCTGGGTTTTGGCATGTTTACTTTAAAAATGTACTATAATACCTATAATAGTACCTATAATATAGAGAAGCTGTACTAGTCCACTTAAAACTTTTATTGGGTATCTAGGAGTAGAAGTTCTCGTAGTGGGAAACACAAATATTTTGGAAATACATCACAGAGAATGCAATTTCCTGTGATGCATGCTTTTAGTAACCTCCTTTTGGTTTTGATGGCACATCCAGATGGAAAAGTAGGATATTTCAACAACTGCATGTAATAGCTGTGGGTAAATTGGGAGAGGGGTGGATTTTGAGACATAGTTTTTGATTTTCATAGGAGCCTGGAAAGCAGGAACCCATTCCTGATTAGACTCCAAGCTTCATTATAGTACGAATAGAGAGGGATAATTGTAGATACATTTCAAAACAATTGGGTTTTAGGAAGATCAGTTTAATGCTTTACAATCTTTCCATTTGTTACTTCAAATTATGCAGTTATGAAACAAGAAATAAAGGGGTTTATGGACTTATGGATGGATTAAAAAGCTGGATTTATAGACACAGTATTGAACTTCTTTGGTTTTGTGTGTCATGTGTTAATTCCCTAGAACAGATTCAGAAAATACTTCTAAATATTTTTACAAAATCTACTCAGAAGAGGTGATGTTACATTTAATAATGTTATATATAATAATAATGTTGCATAGTTATAAATTAACTATCCCTTTCTTGGAAGATTTTATTACATGGTACTAATCATTAATCTTTATGATAAAATGTTCTAACAGTATCTTCTCACTAGATCAGTTTTCCATCTGAGAGAAAAAGGTTGCACAGGCCCGTTTAAGTTTTCTGACAACCTGCATGATACCGGTAAATTTTCTTAATAAATGTTATCAGACTAAAAAGCTGTGAAACTATTGTGTTGATAAATGGTGATGATTAAAACATCTTCATTAGCCAGTCACGTGCCAGAATAAATAGGAATTTTATTCTCAGTACTTCCAGCCTTAAGCAGCTCGTTGTCTGACCTTTTTTTCAGATCATAATTTCTGTTGAGTACTGGTTAATGCAAAGCCATGCTTATCTGCCAAAAAGTATTTAATTTCACAGGATAACTGTTCCAGTGGCAACTTAAAGAGCCTTGAGATAATCTGTGTCATTTTACAGTTCTTGTAACTCCTGTGCGCTGCACACACATCACCTCTGCTGAACAATTAGGAAACCTCAAACTAAGAGTAAAACATATTCAGCCACGATGATTACACCAAATCAGAGCAAAGAACAGAGTATCCTACCCTCTCCAGTGTTCCCAGTGATCTGTTCCATATTTTGGAGTGCAAGTAGCTTTTGGCAAGGTTCCAGCTACGTGAAGTCCCAGACCTCTTGCAGAGGTAAAGGAATAGATCTGTAGCTGGGATGCGATGAAAAGGGGGATGGAAGACGAGGGAGAAACTGGTATGGACCAAGCAATGAGGTTAAGAGCTGGGAAAAGATAGGATTTGATCCTAGTTTTCTTCAGGTCTGTTTACTGAGAGCAAATAAGGAACTCTAAGGAAGTTATAAAATGTCTCCACGTGGCAGGGATTAGGAACAAATTTGGGGAGGGATCCAGCCTGGTGATGATCAGCTCAAGGGAGGATTTGACAAGCAGCTGGAGAGAACTTGGCAGCACAGGGTGAAAGGGACGGTGAGGTGACAGACTGGGATTAGTGTCTGGAGAAAATTAGGCTGCATAAGAAGCCAGAAAAGAGGATGAGAGAAGGAAATTTGTCACTTCTAGACCTGGAACACGGTGTGTTATAGTCTGTTCTTACTTTTGTCCCCTGAGATCACCTGGCAGAGCAGTGAGTGTCCCGAGTCAGTGTAATACCCATGGCAGAAGTACTATTTTTCACTCAGCTTCTGTTTTAAACTAGAAAATCAAAAAGAACAATTCTTTCAAAAATTAAGTATTTTAGGTTGCAAAGCCAAGCCCTCAAACGTTAGGAAATTAAAGTTGTTTGTCTGAACCTTATGCGAATATATCAGGTGGAAGTCTTTAATTATTTAGTTGTCCCTACATGAGATTCTCCCCACAGAACCTGCTACTTATTTGTGAAACAGATATATTTCCTTTGGGGATTAAGTGGGCATTTTGTAATAATGAATGCTTTCTCTTTGAGACATCTAGCCTTATTTGTGTCATTCTTCAGGGTTTAATTTTGGCCTGCTTTTGTTGAGCATCAACAAAATATAAATAATACTGACCTGTCATATCTTGAGTGTACTGAAAATAAATGTATTAGTGGATGTCTGATAGCCATGACAGACAGACCTTAGGAAAATTACTAATTCTGTTTTAACAGAACTTTCGATTAATATGTGGTAAATAAAACAGACTTATTCCTTGAACAAAGAGAATAAAACTAAAAACACCAAATAGCTACTCATTAAGGAGTTTCCAATCTGTGAACTGAAGGAGGAAGGGCCCCCCTGGAAAAATAATAAGTGTGTGATTTTGCAATTTAAAAAACTACATTATGCAAAGAGAACTCTTATTCTGGCATTTACTGCCGTTTGGTTTCTCAACATAATTTGGGGGGGTAATTTATGGATCAGCTATATAAATCTTGCCTCAGGAATTATCAGATGTTTGGTTTTAATTTTACTGATTTGAGACATCCTTTATTGGCACTAATAATATTTTATAAATAGCAAGTAGCTGCATTAGTGTTTTTCAGAGAAAAGGTATTAAGCAGAAACTACATCAAATCTCTTGTTCTGAATTCTCAGAATTGTTTGTTGGGGTTTTTTGTAAGAGTGGAAAAAGGAGAGTAAAGCTAGCTAAAAGCACCTTAAATCTTGTGAGAAGCTTCTAGAAAACCAGTGATGCCCTCCTAGTAGGGGAATGAGGCCTTATTTCCAGGGTACAGCTGATTTCACTGAGTAGGTGCAAATCTGCAGTGAATTCTGAGGGATTTCTGTTACTTTAAGATATTAATTTGTATAATTTATTAATAAAATAGAAAAGTTATACTGTTCCTGTACTCACAGATGTGTTCCAGCTACTTTTGGTTTTGTTGTGTGATGATGTTAATTTCCTTAATTCAGCATAGGTTTATAAGATGCAGTAATTGCTTTCCTGAGAGCTCTTTCTCTGAATCCGTATGTTGAGAGGCTGGGAGAAAGGAAAAGTCAAAAGGATGGGTTAGTTTCAGTCTTCTAGAGAGGAATCAGTTATGAAAATGTTTCCAGAAGACAAGATTAATTCACAGTCTGAGCTCCCTAAAGGCATGCTGTGACTTCCACTTGTAATGATGAGAAAATATTCATTGCAAGATGGATAAAAAGATGTTCTCCAAAGACTGCATTTTATCTGCCAGTAGTAGGACACAGAGAGAAGCATCCATGAAATTAATTATAAAACCATTTCTTTGAAATGTGTAAACATGACAGTGGCAGTGATCTCTTTTACACCTCTTGGGTCCTGTGTTTTAACTGTGATTGAATTGAGCTGTCAGGTTACATATAGAGTGACAACTCTTTACTAGTTGCAGCTGGATGAATAATGCAAAGAAAATATTTGCAACCATCTTTTATTTTATAAAATAATTTTTCTTATTCTGTTTAAACCCCTTTTGCATTGCAGGTGTATTTGTGGGGCAAGAAGTATCACAGATATTTATGAATGCATAGTTGTAAATGTGCTGCAAATTCACTGAATCGTAGTGAAATTCTAGATAACTGACAAACAGAAAAATCTAATATTCTGCCTGCTGCCTGCCATTACTCTTCTCTTCAGCTGTGGGTTATGCTCTTGCATTAGTGAGAGTAGTAACATCAACAAAATGTTGGTAGCCAAATTCTAGGAGGATACTTTGTGATGAAACTGCAGTGCTGGAGATTTTATGAATAGATTTATGATGCAAATTTGTGAAGTTCTAATCCTAAATTGATAAAGTTATCCTCCAAACCTCATATTTATGCAGAAAATGAGAAGCCTGAAGTTCATTAAAGTTTTTGGATACTTAGTGTTTCTTGAAAACTAGGCCGTTTAAGGTAGCTGTATAAAATATACAGATTAGTAGCCAGGTGTAG
>NW_010427377.1:74973-91553 GCF_000710305.1 Buceros rhinoceros silvestris | reverse complement strand
GTAGGGAATTGTGGCAAAGATCAGCTGTGGCAAGAACAGTGTCATTCTGCTGACGTTAGTGGAGCTGTCATATTGTTTTCATGCTACTGTTTTCGTAGTCTTGCCTATTATTTCCTTTTTATGCTTCTATTCCTAAATCATATACCTGAACATTAATGTAGTTCAGATCAGCACATCAGAATTATAATTTCTAATCAAACTGGCTTAAAGTTTTTGACATTCCACTGCCCTTCCTGGACTAGTTCTCCACTTAATTTTGAGCTTATTGTAGGGGAGGGGGAAATGTCTGTAATAGTAGTTACAATAAAATGCCTTTAGCCTTTTAAAGGCTAAACCACTCTTACAAATCTGATGAATTTTAAAAATTGATGAGAATACTCAGTAGTGAAAAGATATTTATGTAATTCCCAGTGATTAATAGAACATCTTGTTTTCTAAATAAGCAAAAAGACATATTGCAATGTTAAAATAGATACATGTTTTGTTTTCAAATCCATATATTTTAAATCCTACTATTACCAGTGTTCAAAATAACACTGCTAATAATTCTGAAGTCTGTCAAAGAAATTTTTTTCACTGTTAGACACAATAGAGTTTCTGTAACATTTTACAAACAAATGGAGAAATTATTTTTTTGTTGTATTTTTGAAGTCATACTTTTGTATCTTTTTGTCACTATGTGATTGTGGCTTGATTAGGAAAAGTTTATGAGAATGTTCAGATGATCTTGAGATCAGTTATATCCCTTTAAGGTGAGATGGTGCTTTTGCCAAATGTGTTTAGAAGTATACTGGGAATTTTCAAGTGATCTCATCCTCCAGATTTGCACTGTGTTGATTCCTTATAGCTCTGTCAGCAGTTTTCCCCTCCTTTCGCCATTCTGCTTAAAATGGCCTATTGGTCTGACGTATTGATCCCACTTGGTACCATGACTAATACTGATTTTATTCTCAATGGGACTGTAGTCTGTCATCAAACTTACTTTTTCTTTCATATCAAGATGACATTTGATTGGTTTATTTGACGCTAGAAGGCAACTGCACTTGCTCATGATCAATACACTTGTATTCTCTGTTCCTTATCCTTCTCAGTAAGACCACATTAGCAAATGAACCATGAAAATGCTTCAGATACCTGTCAAGCAGTAGGAAAATCTTATTCCTGTTGTCAGGCAATGTGTAGGTACTCTGCTGGGTTCTTTATTAGAAATATTGGACTACTGTCCCTGTGGTACTAGTCTACTGTGGCATAAAGTTAAAGTATAGCAGATTTTTGGCTAAAGGCATATCAGGCTTCAGTTTTTGTTTATTTTGTCATGTCTGCATGGAGACACTTAGGAAAGTTGATCGAAATTAACTGCAAAAATAATATTAAACTATATTAAACGTGTATGTGAATCTTCTTATTCAGAATTAAGGTGGTCTTAATTCTATTTGTTAAGAATTTTCTCTTTCAGTCTGAATAAGGATAGCCATACAAAATGTTAATACAGTTTAACTAATCTCCTTCAAAGTCCCATTTTAATTAATTTGGATAAATTCTTCAGTATTCCTGTTTAGATCAGTCTTTTTCAGTGATGCTGACATCACTAGTGGTACAGACACAGTCCCTTTCATGCTGGTCAATATACAGTAGTATCAGAAGTAGTGAAAATTCAGTGAAGGTGTCACATGCAAGAAGAGGTTTAGTCTTAGTCTTTGATGCATAACACAGTGTGCACTCAGTAACTTAGAGCGTTGTGTCAGAGATAAAAAGGCTGTGTTCCATTTTAAGCCATAATTAATGCTGTAAGACACCCTTAGTGTGCTTCTGTGTGTATAGTGAAGGAACTGACCTCGTGTATGTCTGTGTGTGTATATATATATTTAATTTTCTTTCATTTTTAATTGGGAGCTTCACAGGTAACCAATGATTGCTGTATGCTTGGGGGAACTGATACTGTGGCTGCCATCACCACTACCACTTAGTAAATTATGTAAATAAATACAGGGAGAATTGGAAAACTTTTGCCTATCTTCTGAGTGAAATCTATGTAATTTAGTTTTTTAATCTGAGAAAATCTAGCAAAGAATAGTGAAAAATAAGAGTGGGGGTAAAGAATAAGAGGTCAGCTTTTAAAGTGGATACCACAAAATGTTCTTGTTAAGACAACAAAGAGAGCAGACCAGTTTCTTCCTCTTTTCTCATTCTCGTCGAGTAAGGAATGCAAGCATAAATAAGAAGTTTGCATTTTAATGGGAAAAAAAGTAGTTTTGGGCTTTTTTTCCTCAACGAAATACTTCAGGTTACTGTATATGTCTGAGTTAACTTAGTTATGGAATTATATTATATTTTCACACTGTTGTTTAATCTGGTCTTCCTATATATGTGACAGATGACACTGCATTTTACATGGAAAAAAGTATTGTTTGGGTAAAGAAACAGTATTTCTTTCCCTGCTTTTATTTCCTTCTGTCAAATTTACACTGTACCTACATGGTAGCAAAGCTGATAAATGACTGTAATATAAATAGAGGTACATATGTTGTTCTGTTACCAGACATGAAAATGGGATTACTGGAAGCGTTAATATCCTATCTGAAGGTGTGAGTTCATTATTTTTAACCCGCGGCATCCAAAGAACATCAAAGATTTTTCCCATCTGAAGCATTTTTAGAAGGAAATATATGTCTTTAAAATATTTTCTTTATTTTTGTTTCAGACTTGTTCCTTTATTACTGTCATTACTTCAAAGTAAGGAGTGTTATTTTTGTGTTTGGTAATTCCTGTAACGGTTTTGTATAAAGTGTCAAGCCTTACCTTTTCCTGATGCGTTAAGGAAAACTGTGACTCACTTTAAAATTTGAATGGATCAAACTCTGGATGAGCTTAAGGAACCAGAACTGTCTTACCTCTGTAGCAGAATGCCTTTCACATCATTTTTATTTCCAAAAAAAAACACTTGCAGGGCGTTACCTGCTTCTGCATTCTTTCTACATAGCTGCTAATATTCTGTGTTGTGGGAAAGGTTAGCAAAGACCACTCCTCTTTAAGCTGTAGTTGAGGTGTGGTTAGTAGTATTTACTGGTTTAGATACAGAGAGGGAGCAAAAGTGCTCCTGTACTATTGTTGGAATTAGATTCCTGCATGAATATGGGAGCTCTTGAAGCCGCTGTCTTCCCACTCATCAAAATTTCATTTCTCATAAGCTGAATACATAAGGAAAACTGCACATAGTCGCCAACAAGAAGTTATTGATTATAAGATGTGGCATTTCATCTCAATAAGGAATAGAAAAACTTAAAAAGATCATGCATTTTTCTTAACACGCTATTGCTTTTGAGAAACACTGCATATGGTGGGTTTCAGAGCTCCAGCTATTTTCCTTTTGTATGGTATTAGTTCCTGCCTTTATGAGTAATTTTTCTTTGCAGATGTTTACTTCAAAAGAAGCTAAAATGACTTTTTAAAATTTAGGATTATATTTTAAATGATTTTTCTATCTTTCAGTATTTGCATAGTGAAAGGGGAGTAATCAGTCACCCTTTCTGCACGTCTCTGATTTGTGTGTGCAGTCCTGGTAAATATGTAAATAAGATGAAGGTATACATACTTGTGCTAGCAAGTTTCTCATTTTTAAAAAAAAATCCATCCATTTTATGAGATTAACTTTTTTTTTTATAAGGGGCCAAAGTATCATGTTTATTACTTTTCTTTCAATAACAAATAGACCATATGTTGCTACTTGAAATTCTACTCTAAAACTAAAACCACGGTAAATTTTCACACTCACAAGTCACCAAATCAGTTTGCAATCCTACAATGTTTTCCTATCATTAAACTATTAAACCAACTTTCTTGCATTTTTGCATAAGGGACAGATGTGAGAAACTAGTATATTTGTCTTCATTGGAGTCAGTGCCATTTTTACTTGGGCTTCTTAGAAGAAAATGACTTCACAAGTATTAACCATCAGCTAATTAAGATGTACTTAATTAAATGCAAATGCTACTTAGCAAAAGCAATTGAGAGAAAGGCATGTGATTAGGGAATTAGCAACTGATTTAACAGTTGGAGCTACTAGCTAGGCACCTAAGCAATAGAAATGAATGTAGAAACTTCACTTGCTAAGAATAATAAAATGGGAAAATACACCATCTTTTCACATTGTGTTTGTTGGGAAGCTTCATAGCCAATGGAGTAGAATATATTGGAAATACAAATTGTAGGTTAATATTGCTTTATGTTAAATGTTTAGAGAGGTTAAAAGTTATTCAAAATTTTGAAAATTTATCAACCACCCTTATGCAGAGAGGTTTTTTGACAGTTGGTCATGCGGGAACAAGAACAGAAAATAATTACATACAAGGTAACATAGTGTTGCGACTGTTTTTGAGGACGCTGCTGTTTTACTAACATTAAAGCTTATGTTGACAGCCTTTATCTTTGGAGCAGATAGGAATAAATACCTTTAAGATGTTATGAAGGCTGCTGGGATTAATAAAACATTTAAAGTTTCCTAGTGTCTATCCAAGTACGCATTATATACAAGTATTGAACTGATTCAATAGCAAAAATTAGCCTGTCTGTCAGATACTGTTGCATGTTCTTCTTTTGGCTTTTTTCCTCCAAATACTCTTAAGATTGTTGGGCTAAGCAAGATGGTAAGTGATGAATTGCACGTGAATATTATTGTTTCCATTTCCATGGCTTGCTTAATTAGGTTTTCAGAGATTAACTTCTAAATTCTCCCTACTGAAAAATCTGGGTCAGCCTTTTACAGTTGTGTATGCATTTTAATTAGATATGCTATGAGAAAGACAGCATTCCTCAGAGAGTTCCTCTTGTATAAGAAATAATAATAAAAAAAAACAAACCCACAACCAAACAACAAAACAAGTAGGATTGACAAAAAAATTTTCAGCCATGGTATGAGACTGAATCTCCAGTCAATGGTTCTGATAAAGTTGAGGTAAAATAGGAACGTTTGAGGAAGACAGCTTGCAAGTCCCTCATTATGCAAAACAGCAGAAGTTGAATGAAAGTATTATGGGCCCCCTCTTCTTCCTATGCATAGTTCACAACGTAGTTCTCTCCTCCTGAACACTGATAAAAGAAAAATCCACACTACTGCTTCAGCACCTTGGTTTGGAAGGAAAAGTTAATTTGCTGTGACATGCTATGCAGGCAGGATTTTTTCCTTTTGTGGTGAACTTTGCGGGTTGGTAATTGGTTAGTGATTTGAAAGAATTAGTATTAGAGATGAAAATTATATTGTTTATCTAGGTGATTAATCACTCTCTGCTTATTAGCAGATATAAGGTATCCTAGCATCTGAAAGATGAGTTTTGATAAATTTAATAGCTTTTCTGTAATGTGAAGATTTTCCTGTTTTGCATTAGACTAATCAGCAGATGTGTGGACAAGGCTATTACTAATGAAAGTCTAGTACATAACTGCAAATTTGGTTAAGTCTGTAAGTTTTATTTCCATGGTTTTCTTGAGTTTTTTTTTTTTATTTTATTTAGTTGATCTCGTTAATGGCTTTTCTATACTATTGCAGATGAGTCATGATGTTCCTCTAACTTTGAGTCAGTTAGGTTTTAGATTGATATTTTCTTGCTTGTTTTCGGTCCTGAGTTATAATTAAAACAGACATATAGGCACTTCAGAATTGTAAGAGGTTTTTTTATAAAAAAGCATTTTCCTATTTCTGGTCAAACTATCTTTGCATTTCTACTGGAATAGTGCAAAAATTGTAAACTTGTAGTATGTACAGACTTCTTAGTGGAGAACCATATGACTTTGGGTACAGGAAGTGGTTCGTTAGTTGCATATGAAAAACAGGACTGAGCACGTTACACAGATCTGATTTGGAATATGAACAGGCACATTTTGTCCTTGATGGACCGAGTTCACACAGCAGTTTTGGCCCCTCACTCTGAGGTTTGAAGACTGACAAGGGAGTCAGTGTAAGGACACGTATAGGTCCCCTTCTGTGAGGAATGCATATGGGAAATTGCATGGGAATTCAAGATAAAGAACAGTCCTGTTGACCATTTCAGCCGTAACAACCCAAACAGAAGGCGGTACGATACTTCCCTGTTGATTATTTTTCTACACAGGTAAGGAAGGAAACAGTATATGGCAACCAGCTCAACTCACAGATTTTAACGTCTTGTGAACTAACCGCATTTTGGTCCTGAAGTCTCCATGATTAGAGGTATTACTGAAGGCAATTGAATAATAACAAGGTCTTCTTCACCCACAAACACCAAGCACTTTAAAAACCAAGCTCTGGGGTGCCTTATCAAGTATTTCATGTGTCCAGCAATTTTTGTGGACACATTGTGTGCCTCCTTTTCAGCTTCACTAACAAGACAAGAAAACTGGTGAGAGAAGCATCACCCAAAAAAGCTGTGCCCATAACTGACATAGTCACATAGGTACAACACAGTTTAAATCCTACAACATATAACCAGTACATCCAGATCATGCAGTTCTCTGAACTGTCAGTCTTTTCCATCCTTTCGTATGTTTTCAGCATGATTTTAAATGTGTGGGTTTAAAAATACTCAAATGACATAGTGTCGTTTCCTGTGGTCTGTTGTACTTAAAAGAAGATATTGGCATGACTGAGCCTTTTTTTTTCCTTAGAGTGGAAGATATACTAGTAAATTTGAACACATTTGACTAAGCAGAACAGAGTCTGAGGTCTGCAGTTTTAGCCTTTAGGCTCAGTTGCTGTCATTAGTTCTTTAATGAACTTTAAAATGTAACTGCTTGATTTGTTTTATCACTGTGTTATATTCCTGTCCTTTACTGATTACACAGGAATTTTAAAAATAATTTTCAATATTAATGTTCAAAGTACTATCTTAATTTTGGCTTAGTTCGTATCAGGTTATAGCTCAGCCTTTCAGAGACTATAGCAGAGTTCCAGGTACAGGACTGAGACCAAGTTCACTGCCTTATTGCATAGGACCCCTGCAGCATTTTTGTCTTCTGTTGATTTCACACACACGCACGCACACACACACATGGTCATTCTTCATGCCTTGTTGAATCTTGCAGTGATTTTTCTGTTCATTTTAAGGCTTAAAAAAAATGTTGCTGTCTGTGAAGCCCTTGCCTTTCTATTTACTACAGGTCAGAATTTGACAGTAATTTTTTACTATGCACTGAAGCGTGCATCATATTAAAAGATGCACAATAAGCAAGAAAATTTCCTTGCTATGTCTCACTGGTGATACCAGCTCTGGGATTACTTCCCATTGGAAACATCTTGAAGCATTTCATAAGAAACTCAAATATTCAGACTCGTTTTACAGATGAGTAAACAAAATCACAAAGCGGTGACATGGTTCAACTACATTAAACACAGACCATAGGTCCTCCATGGTATAGTCCAGCCTTTAGCATCTTTAGCATTTTCACAGATACCACATCTTCTTTGTGAATGTAATAGAACAAGAATGAGGATATGAATACAGTCTGATACCTACGAATAGTTAGCCTATTCTTCCTGCATGCTATTATTCACAAGCTACCTCTCTATTCTATAAAAATTTGTCTATTCAGTGGGGGATTTGAGTAAGAGAGAAATAACATTCAACTATATAGATACTGTTTCTGAATATGGACTACTGCAAGATTCCAATTTTAATGAACAAATCTACTGATAAATGCTGCAGAGTTTTCCTGACAGAATTTTTAGTCTTGCTGGTTTTTACTTTTTGTTATTCTTTTGCTTAGAATATCAGTAACTCAGGGCAGGGATCTCTGAGTCATGTTTTTGGAGTTCTGTCTTCAACTATTCTGCAGCATAAATACATACCTATAAAGTTCAAATAAAATATTAGCCTATACATGACAAACTTTTTCAAATGGGACAAAGTAAGTCTTTACATTGACCTTGCTCCCAGCCTACGGCTGAGCGGTTCCTGGTAGCTGACTACACTATGCACTTTAAAGAGGAAGGCAACAAAGTTCAAGTTGCTAACAAAATTGTTAGTGAAATGTCAGAAATGTCACAAATTTAGTCAAAATATTTCCCTGATCATAAAAAGTACCCATTACAAAGCATTCCTTCCAACTTCATTTTTATGTTGTTGAATTCATCAGCCAAGAACTGGACAGTTGACAAAAACTAAATGCTAATATTAAAGATAAATATTTATAAAATACTTTCTCTGTAAAAGCAAAGGATAAAAGAGAGCTTTGATTTTGGGAGAGAGTGAAGGCTTTTGTTTGTTTGAAATATAAACTCAGACTGAAACTAATTTAAGACAATTTCTCATTGTGACCCAAAATTTAACTTGATTTTCAGGTTAACACCTCCTTAGTTGACAGGTGATAAATAAGCTTGATATGGTATTGTAAGTTTACACTAAGATATACTTTATTGTAATAGCTGTATTTCTTGCAAAGTGTGAAAGTGTCCCAGCAGTTTACCTCATTGAGTCTGACCTGGCGATGCAATGATTTGAGAATAAGGTTCACCCTTTTTCTAGCCTTTATTTTATTCTTTGGAAAATAAGTTTGCAGTCTGCTCCTCTGTTTGTCCTTCAACCCAAACACATGGTGTTCTGAAGAAGACAGGAATCCCTGAGTGGGATTTTAAGAGTCTGTAAACCTTGAATTACAAAAATAACCCTAGTTTCTGTTTAAATTAGTCTTTGATTAATTTTATTATTGTTCTATTAAGCAATAAAAGCCTAATTTGAGACTTGGGTAAAGCAGCATTTATAGCTCTTTGAATTCATTTACAGCATTCACAGTTCTCACTGAATTAGCTTTTCAGAATCCAGGTGGTAGTTATTAACACTGGCTGATGTCTGTCACTAAATTATAGAGTATTTAACGATTTTTTTCTAACAATTATTTTGTTGTGTCGAAGACTTACATTTATGGCAAATCTTGAAGAGAGACTCTTTTGTTGACATTAGTTATTAAAACCAAAGTGTTGATGTAACGGGTCATAGCAAGTGCAAAGCTATAGGGCTCCTTTCAGTACTGTCGAGATTACGTATGCTTCAGTAACGTTTTAGTAGATGAGTCATAATTTAACAGAAGGTTTTATGCCCTAGTACAGCAAGGATCATGTAGCACAAAAGGCATACAGATGCTTTGAAATGTTACGCTTTTCAGAAAATTTAAAAAAAAAAGTTTCATGTTTACAAATGAACTGGCTCTTTCCATGCCTCGATTGTATGTGATTTAACGGGGCCTCAGAAGTCCACTGAGCCCTTAGATGCAGTTTTTTCACAGTTCCTTGTAACAGGCATTACATGTGGGGCTGCTGTTCAGTTCCTGGTACTTTTCGTTGCAAGCACTTTCTGTAATTGGTTTGTACGAGAACAAGGCTATAGTTCTAAAACAATGAATCAAAATGTCTCCTTCCTTAGTTCAGTTTTTTCCATCATCTGCTCCCGAGGCTTTTGTTACTGTCAGTGAGACTTATTGACGTCAGAATATGTGATCATTCATTTGTTCCTCACGTAATGGATATTAACTGATTGGCTCAGGAAATCGTATGTCACCTTACAAAAGTAATCACTTTGTGATTAGGGTGCTGTCGAAACAGATCTCAGACACAGTGCTCCCACAACTTCCATATTGAAAACAAAAGCAGCTCTGCTACTTAAACACTAGCTGGTATTTAATGAAACAATTTGTACCAGCCTGGATCTTTTTATTATAATGAAATATGTACAGTGATGTGACAGAATACAAATGCATAAATCTTTTTATACTTCCATGACACAGAGTGATGTGTTACTGGTTTGCTAACAAATTAAGATATTTCTAACTAAACCAGACACTCTGACTGGAGCTTACTGCAACTCTCTTCATATTTTGATGCATAGCTGCAATTCAAAGGATGAATTGTGAGTTATAAAACTGGCTAAGCAGGAAGTTAAGATGCTTCTCCGCTTCTTCCACAAACATGGATGAGGACTAGGTGGTTACTGTAATGCATTTCCATTTACAGTTTTCCACAGGTGTATTATATATTTACATTATTTACGTTAGGATTTTTGGTGGAATCAAGTATGTATTAACAAAACAAAATCCTGAAGACCACCCCATCACTTCAGCAGAATATCAAATTTAACTAAGTTTAAGAATGTTATTCTAGAATCAAGGCAGAGGAGACAAGTCATTTTAGTAAAAAAAAAAATCTATTTACCTTGTTTATATAGGAGAACAGAATCTAATTCATTTGTGTGCCCATCTGGACTAGATTGCTCATTTTAAGTTAATTTAACAAATGATAGACTGCAACTGGCCTTTTCTTTCCCAGGAGAAGAGGTTGACAGGCAGCTGTGTAGAGATGCTATCTACCCAATCCCGGTTGTCTGCGACGCTCCATGCCCAAAGGACTGTGTGCTCAGCATGTGGTCTCCATGGTCCTCCTGCTCACACACCTGCTCCGGCAAAACCACAGAAGGGAAGCAGATGCGTGCCCGCTCCATTCTGGCGTATGCAGGTGAAGGTAAGGTCTCATGTGCTTGTAGACCCTTGTTCGATTGTGAATTCACAACTGTCTTTGTAATGTCAAAGTATTTGTTGATCTACAGAAAGAAATTATTTGATGGAGTTGTGGCTTTTTTTCAAATATAGAAAAAATATTTAAATGCTTGTCCTACATTTACTCGGGGTACTTAAAGCTGGTTTAAAGAGGTGATTCTGGTTTTTTTATTTCAGTAATGTTGCTATTTTTTACTATTCTGCATACTGTTACTGTTTTGATTTTGAATACATTGTTTTCTCATTTTCTGTTAAAATTAAACAGGGCAAACAGTTCATTGCATGCAGACCTTAGAGATATTTACATAGGATTGTTAGTAACCCTAATTTAGGTCCAGTTTGAAAGGGTGTAAGTATGGATGGTGGAAAGATGAGAGTTTTAATGGCTTCAAATGCTAACAAATGGCTTCTGTAGATTCTTAGCTCAAATTGGTGTCTAATGTTACCCCATTAACATTTTTGTTCATGGTAAGACTTTGATTTTGCCCTGCAAATCCTCACTCAGGTGAATGGTTTCCAATCATGCGAACGGTCCTCGTGCAGTGTCTGCAGCAAATGCAAAGAGAAGACATAGCTGGGGTGTAAAGAATAAAAAAGCTATAGGTTCATGTCTATTCCTTGATGTTTTTCTATGCTTCTTATGACTGGTTTTGTTTTGTTCTTAAGTACTTTGGGGGGTAATAGGGCAAATTTGTTCTGTATGTAACACAGTTCTAAAATGGCCACATCGGGTGTGCCGGGGTCCAACTGGGAAAATGCCTTGTGCAACACTGGGAGCAAGGAGTCAGCCACAAAAGAGTTCTTGGAAAACTGCCAGTCAAGTTAAATGCTTTCAATATAAAAGGATTACATGCATGTTTTAGTTCTTCTTTAGAACTGTTAAACACTTTATTACTTTTATTACATAAGCATTTTATTACTTTTATCTTAAAAGATGACATTTAACTGAAAAATGTAAGCTGTAAGGTATGGAAATAGTGAAACAGGGTAGCTGTTTAGGGCAATGGAAGAAGAAAGGGGCAGGCTTCATCATGTATCCAAACACACTCCAGTGTCTGCAAATGCAGTTGTCTTCACTGGTGAAGGTGTACTGTGTATTTGACAGAATTCGGGTAATTGTCCAAAATAAAAGAAAATTAGCAGACAAGGCACTTTTAACATTTTTTCCTTTTCCTGAAAAGGGACCTGTGCTAGAAGTATAAGAGGCAACCAGAACAAAAATCTCATTTTAGTAGATGATTGAAATAATAAATTACTTAGATGGATCTAGATAACAAAGTAGCGATGCTTTTAAAATTATAAACAAAATTGGGTTTATGTTGTCCCTTTTTATATAGTATGTCAAATGGACTTATTCTGAGGGAAACACAGAGCCACACTTTCCTGTGATAATTCAAACAAGCATATATTCATGTTCTTCTTGCTTTTCCATGTAGGTCAAAATAATAGATTTTTGATATGCTTATGCTGTACTGGAGTCAGAAATTTAACATCCTGACAAGCATGCAACAGAATTGAAAACCTAAATTATTCCAGAAAATTATCTACTTTTTAATACTTCTTTTTAAAATGTACTCATTTTATTCTGACTTTGATACTTAACAAAAATTAGGATAATTTACAAGGCTGCAGATGCAGCAAAGCAGTTAAGCATTGCCTTGAATTAGGTATGTAAATTTTATTTATGTCTGTTGTGTAGTGACCAGAACCAGCACTGTGTAGTCACAAATACTGACAGATCTCAAAACACACAGGTAGTAGTGAAGAGATCCCTAAACTACTGCTGAGAAAGCTGACTCATTAGTTAAATGTTGTAGTGCTTCAGCTTTACTCGAACAGTGACCTCTACCTCTATTCCAACGTAAGGTTATTCTGTGGTTTTTTTGAGGATAAAGGCTGGTATGTCTACTAGCTTGTAGCAGTTCACTCACATCTTGGTCAGATACCTTCAACATCATGCACTCCACCGACTCTAGAGGATAAAAATGCATAAATAAATAAAAGAACTTTCCAAGGCTTAGCATATTGTTACAACTGTAGCTGGAAGGTACTTTTCACCTTTGCTTGGATTATATTCAAAAAGTATCAGTTTAGCTTTTATTTCTTACACTTCACTGAAATTAGAGCTATTGTTATCTTTGTTCTCATACATATCTTATGCTTTTTAGTCATTTGCTGCATGACAAATAGCTAAATGACTTTTCACCTCCAGAACTACATGAGACAGATCAGCCTTGTTGCCCAAACATAAAATACTGATAGTGTAGCTGGTGCTGGGAGGTCATTTTATATTCTGGGGGCACAGAATATATTCATGTATCTGAATGTCTGTATTCTGCTGATACCAAAAGGAAGCTCCACATGAACCTTGTTTGGGAAACATGCAGTTCTCAGTTCTGTTCAGACCTTATAAAAAAACGCACATTAGTATTGTTGAAAAAGTTGTTAATATTATGTATAACTAAAAAGTCTCATAAAGGTAAGACCAATAATTCCATTTATACCTTAAAACTGTGTTCTGACTGTTACGAAAATACCCCGCAGACAATTATAAAAAAATAATACGGGTTTTATTAGGTTCCCTTAAACAAGTTCAAATGATGTCTTGTTAGGAAATTTTTACAAAGAACAATACCTTACACGTAACTGACAACTTAAAACGAGGGAAAAACCGGTTTCGCAAGTAAACCAGCTCCCGATTTAAATCCGAATACCTTCTCTTTGCCAATGCAAATTGAGAACTATTTACCAACAATCTAGAGAGACCATTCACAATAGCTTTATTTCCCACTAGCTAATAGAGGAATCTCTCGCTTACAGAAACGCAGTTTCTTACCAAAATATTGTCGTCGGCGTCCCAACTCCAATATTTCGTAGCCTCTGTTCTAACGTCTTGGAACAGAGCGAGATCCCTTTCTCTGCCTCAGCTTGTCTCCGAGAAGAGACAGCTTTCTGCTGCTTCTGCAGCTTGCGGCCTTCACGCCTTGTGCTTGTTGCTCGTGCTGTCTCTTCGACAAGACTCCCGTTTATATAGTAGATAGACGTGCACTGTGGTCAATTATCAGAGATGGGATCTAAATGAGTTTTTGACAAAACTCAGACTTGCAGGCACCCTCTCCACAGGGGTCCAGAGCCCTGCCTTTGTGTACAAGCACCTGAACGGAGGTAGCAGGAGAGCTCCTGGAGTCTGCCTGTCTGCTCCAACACAGGAAGGGTAATTAAAACCCATCACACTGACAATATCTCTCAGTTCTGTTCAGGTGAACAGCCTCACAGGTGCTCCCTTTTCAATTTTTGAACCTTTCCTTGAACTGTTGGTATGAGACAGACCAGGTTAGGCAAGCCATTTTGTCGCAATTCCTGTATAATATAGCCATTTTATTTAGATTTTTTATTCAGAATACGATAGGATAAATACAGTGTATATAAATTTATGCAATTCCTAAGGTATCAGGATTGGACCTTAATTAATGAAAGAATGTGCAAGTCTGTGGCCAGTCTGTGAATAAGGCTAAACTTGGTTTCTAAGATGACATAAGGAGTCCGGGTTTATTGCTGTGAGTTGTTGATCACACACATCCTCTGCTAGTCATGGAGAATTCGATCTACAAGCCTGGGAAGATCAAAGCATGGCAGGCATTACATTCACAAGGAATACTGCAATCCTTCAGAGTACTGAAGTGCTTAATTCTTGTTCATTGGAGTACCTAAGCATGAACACCCCATTGAAATTTTTGAGGGTCTGTAAATACATATGAAATAGGTTCTTTTATCTGTATCTCAGATGGCTTCTTATTGAAGTGTTGACTGTGATTACTCAGTTTCACTCCTCTTTGAAATAAAAAATATTGTATTCTGTCTATATTTTGCTTGTTAATGTTGGCAGATGACTGTCCATGATAGAGCTAAGTCATTTCATACTTAAGATCTTATTTTTCTTCTTACTTCTCAGCTATCTGTGCTGCTGAATTGGTTTGAAGAAACCATCAAGTTAGCATAATTGGCCACCAGGAAACAGCCACAGTATAATTGATTTTCTTGTATGATAAGAATAGGAATAATTCAGCAGTATTATAATAATTTCTTGGTGACAAGAATAGCTTCACAGGAAAAACTGAAATAATATGTAAATGGCAGTAGTGATAAAGTTTTCTAATGAGCTCCAGGATACGACTGCCCCTCTAGCACCACAATGACTTCTGCTCGAGACAGGAGCTGACCTCAACTGTACGCCCCTTCGTCAGCATTTCCTCATTCGGAACAACACCCCTTCTGCGTGCTCAAACCATACACTGCAGAGCCTGAAGCACTGCGTGATTATGCACATCTGGGATGGTCTCTTTCCTCAAGATAAAGGCTTTCTGTCATTTGTGAGATGACTCCATGTGGAAGCTGGTGTCGCAATAACCATTTTTGATATCTTTTCTGAGATCATGGCCCTCAACTTGAAGGTTTGAAAGGTGAAGTGATTTATAAATTTGCCTGTCTGTGAGCCTGCCTATAGTGGTAGCTCATTTGTGTCACTGTCAAGTACATCTTCATGATACAGTAAGAAATTCAGGCAAGTCTATGTCTCAAAATGTAAAACGACAGCAAAGGACATAATGATGTTATCTGATACATCATATGGTGGTTTTGCATAAGTCAAGTAAAGGTACTGTGTACAGGACAGCCTGTTTCTGTTGAATGCAGGATTTGTCTATTTTTGGTTTGGGTTTTTTTAAATTATTTTTTATTTCCTTCTTACCATAAATCTTATTTAATTATTACAACTAGTAATGCACACTAAGACTACTTTACATAGGCCATGAACTGTGACTGAAAATTACTAAATGAGAATTAATTTTTTAGTTAATAGTAGATATGCATGCTTACTTCGTATTGCTTGACACTGCTGAATCAGAGTCATACAGCATAACCCTATTGTTGTGGATCTATTTGGAGTTTTATCAGTAGTAAATGACTGATGCTGATTTTGGAAATGTAAAGATTAAAAAAGCCACCCACAAGTCAAATGCAAAGAAGAAAAAAAATCTGATTTAAAAGCTTAATTTAATAAAATGAGAGTGAAGAACAATTTTGTTTGAAATATGCTCATAAGGGCAGGGATGCATATGCATGGCTATTGCATGTTCATAGATTAGCAACATGTAATGCCAGAAGGACTGTTTAGCGTGACTTCATATATCACAGACTATTAAACATCACTGAGTTAGATAGAATATCAGTTGTCCCTTTCATGAGGTATTCTATTTGACAGAGGACAATACCTCATGCTTCTCATATGTCTACACGAATGATTTACTGAACGTGTAAGGAATAGCTGCATCAAAGGAGTTTCTTCTCAACTCTAGGTAAATTGAGGTTGATAAGCTTTAAAATTTTACTCCAGTTAAATTTCCACTGCACTTTGACTTCATAGTAGCAAAAGAGAAGTTATACTTAGAGTGTTATGATGTATTTACTCTTCTTACATTTGTTACATTTGGTTTTAATTTTTGTATTTTCCTGGCAAGAAATCACAGCACTTGGTAATTAAATCTGAAAGCATAGTATTTACTAAGGATAAGTTTTGGAGAAGACAGGGATTTTCATGAGTTTTAACTGATTTCAGCTGAAACAGGAGTGAAAAAAAACAGCTTAGTTTTGGAACTGGGGAACCGGAATTTTCAGGCTAGACTTGCAGAGTGTTCTGGCACCTGTGTGCGAAGGTGAGCTGAGGGAGAGGACGTTACTGTGCTTCCCCTCAGGACCCCCGAGTTCAGATTCTTGCCTGTAGTGTGGTATCTGGGATTCAAATCCTATTCAAGAAAGTACTTGAGGACAGATGTCTCATCTCCCATGGGTGCACCCTAACTCCTGACCTGCTGCGTGTTATAGGGCAGATCTGCTTGGTCTGTATAACTGATAATGCAGCTGGTGAGGAAGCATGAACGTTGGCAGTACTGGAACAGAAGATCTGCACCAACAGGGCAGTCTTTGTTCTTGTATTAGTGATCTGCATGCACTGAACATGTGTCTGTCTTTGAGAAATGTAGCTGTCTTGAGGAGTGCCTATCTCATTCCTG
>NW_010427377.1:52442-74885 GCF_000710305.1 Buceros rhinoceros silvestris | reverse complement strand
CTGCTGCAAAGAAGAAATGAGTAACACCTCACTCTCTAGATTACAAGAGGCACTTCAATCACATGTTTTCTCAAACTTTAAGATTATTCCAGCTGTTTTGAAATGCATATATATACAACTAGATGCAGTTGTAAAATGAGTGATATCAAAATGATCCTAAATGCTTTAAAAATGTTAAACATTTTGAAATCTGGAAGTTATCAAGACAGTGTCACAGAAAAGACATAAAATTCAATCCTTGAACATCCTTCAAATCAGGCAGAAAGCAATGAAAGTGTATGACAATTCTGTTAAAACATTGAAGTAAGAGTTCCCTCATATCTCTGCTTTTCTTTATGAGTAATATGCAATCCCTCTGTAACACTGGCCTTTCATTTCCAAGTGGGCTTTGCTTAAGTAGCCAAAACTAAAAAGAAATGCTTCAGCTCTATTTTTTGTGCCTTGAAACCGTTATTTTTTGAACTAGCAAGCAGCTGTTTACAGTCATCTGATCATGTATTCTATAAAAAGTAATTAGGCTGGTATGTCCCTTTTTCATTTATTCTGATAGAACTAAATGCCTGTTTTATTTTTTTCTTCTGTGATACTCATTAACTTTTCTATTCCTGTCAAACCTGTCCTCATTTGGTGAAACGCTCTGAAATTTGAGCAGCCTGATCATTACCCTGTGCAGATGTTGTAAAGGGCATCTCTAACTGCTGGTTTTCTAACTCTTTCTGCTTTTTCTGTGCCTATTTTAATTTGAGGGATTGCTGTTTTCCTGGAGAGAATGGCACACTGGTTTGGCACGCTGGTTTATAAATAGACAATATATTTTTAGTATTAAAAAGATTCGGTAATAGTGATAGTTGGTTTATATTTCAGTAATATTATTTCCACATTTTATTCATTCTTTGCATATTTTTTTAACTACTGGTTTAATCTGAACAGAACTGGATTCCCAGTGAACCGCAAATATCATGACCTAATGTTTTTAATTTACAAGTCAATGTCACTCTTTTTTTGTCCCTGAATGTACATTCTCTCATAGCTGTCAAAACTGAATCTAAGTTGTCATTTTATTCTCTAATGCCTTACGAACTGGTGGCTATAGCATCCATTCTTGGAGAAATATTTCTTCCCCCTTGCACTCCTTTAATTTATTAATTTACTTAAATATTTCCCTTGTGTTTCTTTTTGAGGTAACATCAGATAGAAATTAACTTAGTAACCTTCCTTATCTCTTAGAAAATCTCCCTTTTTTAACTCTTGTACTGGGTGAACATGTCTAGACGACTCATGGATGAATTTTTCTCCATAATAAGTGATTTCTGATTTTGCTATCTTTGATCTTTTTTCTTTTTTTTCAAAATACGCTTACTTTCCTAATTTCCTCGCTTATATTCTTATGTACTGGTGTTAGCGAGAAGATTTTTTTATTTCCTGAAGGAAGATGCTTGAATAACTTTTTGAAATATACTACATAACTGTAATTTTGTTTTACCATTTTTTAATTTCCTTTTTTAGGAAGATTCATGTGACATTTTGTCTTGATGCTTTGCATATTGACTTGTTTTAAGCAATTCTGATAAAGTTGAGTTTCATCTATTCTGAGCTAAAAAACAATTCCAGTCGTATAATTGCATGCATGCATATTTAGGCTTTTTAATCCCCCTTTGCAAAGCTTATAAATTTGTAGTCTTTAGCATCTCAACTCAGTTGATGTTTACTGTTGCTTGGTTGCATCAATATTTCTAGCCCAAAGTCAGTAGATAAAAATATCTCTATGGAAATAATTCGAGAGCTTCGATTTTGTCCTATGTTTTCATTAGAATGGCCCTTTCCTCACATTTGCTGCAGAACTAGACATCCCCAAAAGCCATTTGGAGTATAAAGTGTTTTCATGCTTGTGACACTTGTGTTGGAGTACTTGAAATTTCTGTTGTTTCTTTGATTTCATTTAGTATTTTAATTTCTCTCTACACTGAGTGCTTAAAACCCCTTCCCTCTTGCATGTCTGTAGAGCAGGAGGTCAACCTGAAGTTCAATGTTGGGATATAAAGGCTCATATGCTCTCTGACTTGCTCTTGGTGTGAGCATACATTTTTGGTTTTAAAGAAAATGTGTATGGCGCATCTGTGGTAACTATCAAAAAGTTCCTCTTTCTGTTATCTTTCTTCCTGTTCTTGTTTTTTAGGAGAGATTAAAATGTAATTTAGAGTTTCCCTGGCTTTCTCCATCGCTTGGAGATAGGCATCCTTTTGTTCCTATGAAGGCCATGAATGTTTAAATTAATGCTTAAACCTACATTCTGTACGTGTAGTAACACCAGAGATCTAGCAGACATGCTGTATACTCACAGGGCTAGACATTTAGTTGTCTGTGATCGTCTGATAGGAAAAATCTCTTCTTTACTCAGGGGATTGGGAGGCCAGGTTAGCTTTGAAGTGCTTGACTGTAAGAAACCGAACATATTATCTGGAACCAGACAACAAAGATAGCATTATCTGTGCTTTTCTTCACAATTATTGACACATGAATGCATTTTAATCTTAACCTGCAACAGCCTTTGTTATCTCAATCTGGACCTGAAATTGCCAGCTGTGCCATCCTCTTTGGTAATTATGTAACACGGACAAATATCCACTGGGAGCTAGGACAAGAGCTCCAAAAATCTTTTTAATTGATCTGTGAATTAGACATAAACAGTGGTCACTACGCATGCATATCTAGAATACTTAACTATTTCTTCTGTCTAGAGCCCTCATACCTCCTTATGCGTTCTCTTGAGAACCCCGTAGTAAAAAGGCTATAGATTACTCCGAGCACATGAAAGTAGTGTGTTATAGAAGTTATGATTATTTTGGCATTCTTATTGTACACATTTGTATTTACTGTCCATGACAGTCTTTTCTGTGTAAACTGTTGACTGAAGTTTTGGGCATTTGAAGAGGAGAAAAAAGGAACAGCACTTTTTTCATGCAATCAAGGTGATAGTAAGTAACTAATAAGATTTCAAAGTAGGTTTTTATGGTTTGTTTTTTTTTTTTAATAAAACACTTTATTTCCTTCCACTTCCTGACCTTTTGGCCTGTTTTATTGTTCCAGGAGGAGTACAGTGCCCAAATAGTAGTGCACTACAGGAAACACGCAGCTGTAACGAACACTCTTGCACTGTGTATCATTGGCAGACCGGCCCGTGGGGACAGTGCATAGAGGATACGTCTGTCTCTGCTTTCAACTCCTCTGCCAGCTGGAATGGGGAGGCCACCTGTTCCGTGGGGATGCAGACAAGAAAGGTCATCTGTGTGAGAGTCAACGTGGGACAAGTGGGCCCAAAAAAGTAAAGATCTTAAAAAACTGCTTCAGGCTGTATTTATCTTTAGATTTTGTTGCTTTATATTTGTATCCCCAATGACTGCATGCAAAGGCAAAAAAAACCCAAACACCCTTCTTTGTGTTCTCATGCGGGAAGAATTAATCTTTAAAAAATACAAAACTGAGCTACAGGAGGATTATATAATACCTTTCTCACTATTGATTTTTGTGGGTATTTGAGGGCCACAAAACGACCAGAGGGATGGAACACCTTTCATGGGAAGAAAGGGTGAGAGAGTTGAGGTTGTTCATGCTGGAGAAGAGAAGGCTCTGGGAAGGCGTTGTTACTTCCTCTCAGTAATCCAGGGTAGGCTATCAGAAATATGGAGACAGTCTTTTTACCAAGGCCTGTTGCAACAGGGCAAGGGGGAATGGTTTTAAATTAAAAGAGGGTGGATTTGGGCTAGATGTAAGGAATAACTTTTTTACAATGAGGTTGGTGAAACACTGGCACAGGTTGCCCAGAGAGATGGTAGGTGCCCTGGGAAATTTCGAGATCAGGCTGGATGGGGCTCTGAGCAACCTGATCTGGTTGAAGATGTCCCTGCTAACTGCAGCAGGGGTTGGATTAGATAGCCTTTGAAGGTCTTTCCAACCCAAAAATATTTTTTGATTCTATGATATTTGCAGTGGCGATTCTGGTGACAGCTGACTGATTTCTAAATCCAGTTGGCTCCTTGCCATCATCAGGTTCAGTCAAGGTTAAAGTCTTGGAGTGTGTGTGCGGTATGCAGTGCAGCACCATTTCCAAGATCCTTGTGGTACCTCAAAGCAAACTGTGCACTATATTCATTAGCACAGTTTCATGCAAAAATATTGTTTCACATCTGAATACAGTACAGTCCTTGTAAGTGCATCTTCTCAGAAGCAGCCTAAGGAGGTTAAGCATAGTGCAGTTATGACAGGCCATTAGTTTGAAACATTAGTTTGAACAGTAGTTTGACAACATTAAACCATGAACATGTGGTTTTTTTAAGAGATCCCTTTGGCCCAATGATTTAATTTTACAGTATAATATATGACCAGGGTTAAATACAGATTAGCTGCTAGTAAAACGCATTGGATAATATCTTCATGCAGTTTGGCAGTCTGTAATTATGTCACACTCAGGACAGAATCCAAGCTGGAAGACCAGTAATCTGAATTGTTGTATATCTGCATTAAGATGCTGTTCTCTTCGGTCATGCTAACATTATATCTTTTATTTGGTTCTCATTTTACATTTAGAAGAACCCTCTAATTATTTATCTTCTTTTTTAAATCTGCTGTTAATGTCTCTTTCTTGATTTGACATGAAATTTTTGGAAGGAGGGCTGGTTTAATGTGTCATAAATGAGTCCTGTGACATGAGAAGAAAAAAGTCTTGGTTGATCATTCAAATTGTCGCACTAAAATCACTGAATCTTTCATAAAGACCCAGACGTTTGACATGAAAATGTAAAGAGGAACCTTATTTTAAACTCCCCTTAATAAAAAAGATTACTGTGGTACAATAGAATCAATATTATTTGCCTTATCCACCTCAGAAGTTACAGCCTTCAGCTTGTATCTTTTCTGTTTAATATGACCTTGAGTAAGGGCTGAAAAAAATCAATACTTTCCTTTAAGCCCCGTATAATAAATACAAACAATATAAAAGATAGAAATGATGTTTGAATTGAGCTAATTGCCCAAGGATCTAAAGAGGAATTGTAATGTTCAGTGCTCAAAAGATGAAGTTCTAATTGAAACAGTAAATGTATATAATTCAGACGACTTTGTATGCTTATAATTTCTGTTGTTCTTAAAGGGAAAAGCCATGAGCAAGCCAATGTTCAATACTTTTCAAAGGCATTTTTAATTTTAACCTTAGAGAAAATTTCTGAAAATGTAGGCAATGTATGTGATTGGTGGCAGATGATTTTTTTAAAGTTTACCTGACCATATATAATATACCCATGCATATATAATCTGATTTTATGAATCACATAGAAAAAAACGAGTAATTTGACTTAAAAATTTAGAGAGCACTTACAGAGAGGTGATGAAGATTTACGTTACTATAGCTACAATATTTCATGGTCTTTCATGTTGGTATTTTATGGGAGAAACGAGAAAGGGTGAAGATGTCATTATAAGAAGGACTAAGAAGTTGTTTCTAGTTCAAAGTAATGGGTCATACTCTGAGAAGTTTATGTGAATGGACAGGAAAATGCAGAGACAACTGATGGAAATCGTGAACTAGCAAGCGTTATTGTTGAAGAGTATGTTCCTGTAAAGCTGCAACTCAACTTCCCTTCTCCTTTACCCTTCTCCTCCCATACTGCACAGGCATAGTTCTCCACTGACCATGGAGACTGCATTTTCTTGGTCGTTCATCATTCAACTTGCCTGTGCTCCCTTCAGCCTAGCAAGAAAGATGCCTAGCGCAAACCGAGCTTCCCCAGCTTATCCAATCCAAATACAAAAATGGTCTCTCATCCCTCTGGTCCCAGGTATCCAGCAGCCACAAGAGGAAAAGCTAGGCATAGTAATGTTTTACTGTAAGGAGCCAAGAGCTCTAAAACATGGAAGTGATATTTTTCTCCCTTCTTTACTTGCTCCTCTGACAATCCAGCCTCTACACTTTTAGGGCAATAGTAATTTTTAAAATATTTTAATGACGTGCAGTGCTTCTGCAAGAGTTATTGTATCATTCTGAAAACAAGTGTGGCAGCATTGCAAGAATTGCACACAAAACCAACAAGCATTGCAGTTGTTTGTCCTTGAAAAAATAGGAAAACAGAATGGAGAAAATGCCCTGAGTTAGTAAGTCCCATATGTGGCAGTCCAGTAATCCCTTTTATATGCTGATAAAGCCTCTTCCTAAAACAAGTAAGGTTTTCTGTCCCTTCTGACAGTCTTTCACAGTTTCATTGATCTGGTGGTTTCACACCCTTTTCTAGTTTCTGTCATAATTGTGGCCAGCTCATACCTATTTGTTCCTGGGTTAACAGTGCTATTTAGTTAAAATATGCTCCCCTTCCAGAGTTTACCCTTCTGGTAAGTTTATGAAGAGCTAAAAATATATTTTGCTAAGCTGAACTAGGTGACTTTTCTTCATAATCATTTCGAAGCTTGAAAATAGCACTCAAAAGCAGAGTCCGGAATGGTGAGTGAGGAATGATGATTTTTATAAGTTAAGTCCCCAGGTGCAGAATCCACCAGTTTTGGCTTGCTTTCACCAGATATAATTAAATGCTAATAGTTTTTATTTCTGTGCTCTATCCTGATGAATTCTAGCAACTAGCACTCCCTGCATGCGCCCGCAGGCATTCAGTACCTCTTGTGACTCACCACTTCATTGCAGAATGATTGTTTATTTGATAATGCTTCTTTTTTATTTCTTTTAGATGCCCTGAGAGCCTTCGACCAGAAACTGTGAGGCCTTGTCTGCTTCCCTGTAGGAAGGACTGTATTGTAACTCCATTCAGTGACTGGACATCGTGCCCTTCTTCATGTGAAGAAGGTGATTTTATACGTTGTGTGCTAGTAGACAAGTTTTAAGAAAGAAAGGAGTTAGGCTAGTGGTCACCGTTGGCAGAATGCTTATGCATATCGCTTTCTGACAGAGGACATGTAATAGCTGGTACAGCAACTGCACGGAGGACATAGTGTGTTTGCTGAAAGGAATAGTTATTTCTGTATATGTCATATATGCATGTTTAGATATTCTTAGTATAACACCAAAACTGATACTTGTACAATTGTAGCATTTGAATTGTCAGATTATAAAATGGTCGGATTTGGCCTTTGAAAATGCATGTACTGCTTGCTCAACAGAAGAACCTGAGGCTTTATGTACCAGGTGATAGGTAGGCAGGTAGATACATAGATAGACAGATATGTATATACTTCTGGCTGGGTTTTTGGCCTGATTTAAATATACATTATAATACCATTTTATGGTATTGATCTTTTGGCAAAGATCTTAAAAACAGTGCAGTTCAGTTCTCCCCTGAATTTTTGTTACATTGAAATCATACACAAAGTTACAGTGATGACTGGCTTAATATCAGCCGTATTTTTGTGCCTTATCTTTTTTTTCTTTTCTAAGCTTAACAGGAAATGTTTTTTTCTAATATATACTATTATAGACAGACTCTTAATAACCCATGTTCCACAGGGTGCCAATCCCTGTGGGGGACGTTGTGATTACTCACAGCTACCATGTTATCAGAGTGTAAGATATTGTTGCATCAAATATACTCTCTTTGAATGTCACAGCCAGTTCTTTATGCTTTATAAAGGACACAAGCATAAAGGCATTTTTATCAGTAATTCCTACTAGTGCTTAGTGCATTCAAACAAATAAAAAAAAAGGGTTAGGAAGATTAAATTCATAACATTTGAAGAAGAACAGAGAATTAATACCATTAAATCTGAATCTATTAAATAGTTATTCATTATTAAATACTGTGTTATTTTACAGCGGTATTAATTGTTCTTTCTTTTTCTTGGGTCAGATCATCTTGGACAAAAATGTCATCCTTTTCTGTTCACATTACTGTGGGTTTTAAGGAAGTTCTTGATGCAATGAGAATATCTTCACAAATATTTACTACAAACTATCGTGTAGTATTCTATAAAACAGTGTATCCTCAAGTATAGGCATTTTGACTGTTCAGTGAGTCAAACTATTTTTAAACTACAGAAGCAATTTTTATTTCATGGGGTTTACCCATTTATGTCAGCAAGCTTGTCAGCAGCTTTGCCGGGCTGCACGTATGTCTTGCCCTTTGTACCAGCTCTTGGCATCTCCTGGAGCTGATTGACTCAGGAGTGAAGAGTTTCCTTGGTGCGAAAAGCAGCCAGGTGGTGGAGAGTCACCGCCGGGATTCTCCTACTGCTAGCTCCTAATTACAATTGCTTGGCTGTGGTCCAGCACGCTTCTGTGTTCAGACAAGCTGCATCTGCTGTAATAACCCACCCAAAGCTGATATCAGTCCAGTCAGCCAAATGTCTGTGCTACATCCTCCTGCTCTAGGAAAACAAAAAGGGAAAAAAACACCAAACCCTCAAGATTTTCACATAACACGATTTGGGTATTGGGTATTGCTGTGGAACCGATATAGATTTGTGGGTTTTCTCTTAATTTTCTGCCTGAAGAACTGGTATCTGAAGATGACTGAATTCAAAATTCCTACAGGAACTATTTACTGTTTGTCATTTATAATGAGTGACTATAATAATTAAAAACTGTGTACTGTAAATTAATTCTAGGGTGGGATTTCTGTTCCTGGATTTACATGCAAATGATTAGGGCAAACTTACACTTTGAAACCATAAAGTAGGTAATAGAAGCAAACTGAGATGGTTTATTTTTTGTTAACTTGAACTGTGTATTCATTTCAACTGTATATTCAATTGTTCCGTATTGCAGGCATTGCTTTCTGTTTAGTTCTGCTTCCTGGCTTTTAGCTGAGATTAAAGTCTTCTATCTATTAAGCTTAATTTTCTGCTTATGGGCAAAATAGCATGTCAATATTATTGCAATCTGTTCAAATATCTGTTATGTTAAATTGTACTTTTCTCCTAATTACTGCCATACCTATGCAATAGCAGGGGAAACAAGAACTTCTACTCTTTGCAGGGGGTGTCACAGTAAAGAAGCAGTCCCGGCACAGAGTCATTATCCAGCTGCCTGCTAACGGTGGTCGTGACTGCCCAGACTCTTTGTTTGAGGAAAAGGAATGTGAAGCTTCTCCCGTCTGCTATACCTACAGGTATGTTAATCAACCACAGAGACCTCAGACATGATTTTTCAATTCGTGCTACCTCTAAAGCTTTCTGAATTCCACTTATTAACAGGAAGTGTTTTCTAATATGTACTGTGTAGAGAAACTGGATACCTAGCTAAATCAAGGTTTCAGAAGAGATACATACACTCAGTTGGGCCCACGGTAAATCACTGGTTCATTTGGTTCCAGTTCGTTTGCAGGAACATTGCAACAACTAAGAATTACTTCCCAGGATAAATCTTTCCTAGCAACTATTTTGACATGCTATACAACCAGAAAAAAATCTTCCTTTCTAATTTACCCGAAGCACTGAAATGCAGCCTCATCTGTTTAGGAGAGCTGAGTTGTGCTGCCACGTTGTGCCACACACTGTATCCTCCATCATTCCGTCTTTGCCAGCCCCACGACAGTCCATAGTTTATTATATCCCCTAACATACATAACTCTGTCTTGATCTAATCTTCTCCATCCTCTGCTGAGGACTGTTCTGGCAGGTGGGGATCTCCACCATAACTGCTTAGGAAAATCTTTGGCCAGTTTTGTGGTATTCTTCTGAGTGGCGTGGGAAGGTCTAGACATATCACAAGATCTGGTTGTTGATACAGGCATAGTTTAGAAAATTCCAATGCAGTTGGTTGGATTTATTTGACAGAATAATAATAATAATAAAAAAAATCAAACATTTATTAGAAGACAATGTTCTGTTTCACCACCTGCTAATTCCCGTGAAACTACTCTCTATTGCAGAGGTACAAATAGAATTAAGCTCACTTTAGCAAAAACAAATTGAGATTAAAGAAATGTATTGCTTTCATCATCTTGTAAGAATTATCATTGCAAATTCATTAGGAGATCACACTGTATATAACAAAGATATGAAAGGATGTAAAAGAGCATTGAGAAGCTACCAAAATCAGCACTCCAAATATCAGAGAAGTATATCTCGAGAACTTTTTCTAGTCAATAACAGAGTCAGAATTTTGTCTTTTAAAATGCTGGCTGCTGCTGCTGCTCATCCCTTTATTATTCTCAGTATCAAATTTTACCTGAGCTGGTTCATGATAATGTGCTGAACAGAAGAAAGAAGAGTTGCTTGGGAGAGGTAGATGAGGTCATTTACATTTTGTGACATGAACCAATGCTAAACACATTTTCTATATATTTCCTTAGGTGTCTTTCTGACCTATACACATGCTGCAACAGATGTATTCACACACACAGCTTGGCTCATGCCTTAGTTTGGGTGCTGGCCCGCAGAAGCAGGTTGCAATGAAATTTGAGGTGTAAAACCATTGAGATAATTTTAGATATGAGAATAGCTGATGGTTTTTACTATGGACGTAGCATTTTTTTCCTCCCACTCTGAGTAATTCAGAAAACTGTGGATTATTTCAGAGATGTGACAATAACCAGACTTGCCTGGATATGTTATACCTAAGGTCTAGGTTATTCTGCAGCACTAGAAGGGAACTTTGTAAAAGTTTTGTAGCCATTAATAATAGAATAATTTAAGCAGCACATCATTGCATTTGTTATCAAAGTTTGTTCCAAGTTCTTTTTGTCTGTGTTTTATTTTGATATGGTTGTATTCATGTTGTGTTGGTTCTCTTGGTTGGCTCCACATTTTTAAGGTGGTGCCATTCAGCTACCCGAGACCCCAGGTGCTCTGGGATTGCCTGAGGCACCCTTGCAATTTTTTAAACCTACTATCCCAATGCTTTGCTGTACCTGGGACTCCTATTTGCTTCTGATTTCTTCTTTTGGAATAGTATGTGGAAGATGAAGATTAGCAAGGGAATTTGTTGTGAAAACTTTACCCTTTTTTTCATATAATTTGAAATTTGAGAAAACAAAAGAAAACAAAAATCCTAAGACTTTGCTCATCTGACCTCATCTTTGTCTGTGCTTCAAGCATGGCAGAATTGCTCCATTTGTTGTGTTGCAAGGCGTGCCTTGGGGGCGAGGGTAGAGAGGGGACAGGGATGATGGGGAGAAAAGACCTGGGGAAGAGGAAAAAAGGAAAAGAGGAAGAAATGCACTAACACCTATATTTGACAGTATTTACTGCCTAAAGACACTCCCAATACTGCATGAACAGAAATCAGCCCTGGAGTCTTACCTCTGGAGTGTATTTGGGAAAATTCAACACATCTTTGCTTCACTGAAATAGGTGAAAATAAAAACCAAACACAGGGAGAGAAAATGAGAAAGAGGGGAGGTTTATTAGGGTACAGTAGTATTTAAAACTCGTCCTTCTGGAATGGGTCCGTGCTTGTTTTTTTGAGATGTTAGTGTCACTTTGCTAAATCTACTTTTCAAATTTTAGCATGTCATTTTATTGGCTAGTAGGATACTCTGAGCATGCTCAGATATAATCTGTAGCAAAGGAGTTCTTCTGTTAAAGGGGTATTCAAGTCATATAATTTTATTATTTTGTATAATAGTCTTTTTTGAAATTTCTTTCTCACATCTTGATTAAGTGTGTTAATGCTTTGTATTAATGTATGATCCTTATATTGTGGTTTGTATTCACTGTGTGTTTGTTAGGTAGTGTTAATGTACCTTTGTACTTTGAAATCCTTGAAAATATATATGGTTTGCTTTCACTTCCCTTCTTTTCCTCCTTCCCTGTGTTCTTAATGGTCTAATCCTAAAAAGAACAAAAAAGTTAACAAGAAAGAGGAAAATGTTTATGGTATTGGTAGTTTGTTGTGAATTGTCTCTGACCAGTAAGTAATAATAAGCAACAGCTTATGGTGGTTTCTAGTACTATCTCGCACTTGTGGTGCCTCAGTTTTGATGGCTACAAGCTTACATGGGTTGTTTGAACTTGATTGCTTTCCCCCTCATTTCAGATGGAAGACCCACAAGTGGCGCAGGTGCCAGCTAGTACCATGGTACGTGCGCCAAGACAGTCCAGGAGCACATGAGACTTGTGGACCTGGGCTACAAGCAAGAGGTTAGACCTGTTGTTTCTGTCATTTATTCCTCAGAAATCTATAGCTGCACTGGTGTCGGAAGTGCCTCAAAGTGTAGTCATTATAACCTAATATTAGTTCCATCTATCTTTATATGCATCAGCAAAGGAAAATACTGAATGCTAGTGTGATAGGGTCCATCCTAACTGGTATTTGGCAAATGCTTAATTCATAAAATATCAGTGTTAATTTTAAGTATAGATACCATATTAGTTACTAATTTCATTGTTTATGTAGTTTATTTCACCATCCTTAACTGAAGCAAGTTTGCAGAGATGTTTGTGGAAAGTACGTTTTCAAAAAGAAGTAAAAAAGAAGGGGATGGGTGACTTTACGTGCTTCTTTTTGTGAAAACATCTGTGTAAATTCACCCGTGAAAATGTGACATTTTTCATGCGATGAGAATATGAAGATAATATTTATGGGTATATCCATTAGACCAAATATAAGACTTCTGCTCCTTCTAAGTATTTGAAAATTTAGGATCAGAGAATCCTACAATAAGTTTGAGCTGGAAAGAAACTCTGGAGGTTATTTATTCCAACCCTCTACCAAGTTTCAAAGTTAGATCCCACTCAGACCGGACCAGATTGTCCAGGGCCTTGTCTCAACACCATTGGAGTATCTCACAGGGTGGAGATCCTACAGCCTCTCTGGGCACCTCCTCCAGTGTTTGTCCAGTCTAGCACTGAATTTTTTTCCCTAATATCTGAGCCAAAATTTCCCTTGCTGCAGTTCATGTCTGTGGCCCCTTGTCCTTTCACTATATATCTCTGAGAACAGTCTGGCTGGCTTTCTCTTCTCTGTACCTTCAAAGTAGGTAGTTGTAGAGAGTAATGAGAGCGTGAGAGATGCAGGACTTTTCATTTACGCTGTTAGAAGTTCAGTACCAGTCCATTTCTCCAGGCTGTCAAGGTCCTCTGAATGGCAGCCCTACCCTCCAGGTAGGTATTGACTACTCCTTTCAAACTGGTGTTTTTCCCAAAATTGCTGAGGATGCTTTCTGTACAGGGTATTAATGATGCTAAACAGAATTGGCTGGAATTAACCACTGAGGTGCAGTGCTCTTAATGAGCTGCTGGTTGGACTTCAAAACCACTGACGCTTTGAGCCCAAATATCCAGACTTTTTTCCACCATTTCCGTTTAATAGCAGATAATTTTTTGCATCCAAATCCAGCTTTTCTGTCACCTCCTGTCTTTGTAGAGATTTTTGTGGTTTTAACAGAATTGTGTATGTGTGAGTCTGTTAAGTATAGACAGGAGAAGGGCTTTTTTAGGTGCATTAAATAAATTCAGCATGAGAATAATTGCAGTTCCTGCTTACTGTGTTACAGTAATTGAATTGCTTTGAACTACTAGTCAACCCTGAACTCCAGGAAGATTTTTTACCTTAGCCTTTTCTGAGTGCAAACTCCTATCCACTAAAACAATATTGGCTCAGCAGTTTGCGGGATTCCTGAGCAAGGACACTGCTAACTGTGGAAATGAATTGTTCAAGAATTTCCTTGCAGTATTAGAGAAGGTTATGGTATACTTTAAAAAGTCATAAAGTAAATCTTAAGCTAGTAACTCCTACCACTTACTCAGAAAGTGTTACAGGAGATCATTTGAGGACTTACCACAAAATGAAACCTGAAGGTATTGCCTTCTAATACAGAAGACTTCTAACTATGGTAATTCTTTCAAAGGTGTACAACTAATCTACTTCTAGCATCTCTGGAGGATACATTCAGATTATTCACAGAGAAAATAGGATTTATGTCTTTAATGGTAGGAGTTCAGATAGTACAAAGTATTGTCTTTATTTGTGTGGTAGTACCTACATCTCTTGACTTTTCCTCAAAGTCAGTTAATAAAGATAGATAGCTAACTGTAGTGCATGTGAATTGGCTTTTATTACTCCTGTGTGTCATGAGAGTTTATTTGTTTTTTAACTGTCACTCAAATCATGCAGTACACACACATACAGAATAATTCAAGATTTTGGAATTACTGGGCAAACAGTTTTCAAATCTGGTAAAACTGGCTGGCAGAATTTGCCTTTGGTACTACACAGAGTTTGATCTTGTGGACGATTATGTATTCAAGCAGTACTCTTGTTCCTACAAGCAGATATAATGGAAGTAGCTCTCTAGTGTAATGTGGTCAAGTGGTAGGATGAGCAATCATTAATTAAGAACTCTGGGAGCAGCTAAGCCTGAAGAAAGCGGGTGGTTTTCGTAGAATTCTGTAAATGTTTTTGAGATCAACTGTTAGAAAGGGGAGATTTTTCTTTGTTCCTGCTTCAGTGTATACCAAGTATAAATTTTATTGTAGTATTCACAGAGGAAGTTATTAAATCGGATAACCAAAGATTATTTGTGCCTCAGTCCAGATTTCTAAATATGAATCTAAATATTGTCTAGCATGTTGCAGTGGTGAAAGTTACAGGCATTAAAGGCAGAGCCATTGATGTAAGTGATGTAAATCAACATAAAATATAAGTTTCGAGCACAAGTATATTATGTATCATGTTTCAGCGTTTTAATACCTGACAAAGTGTGGAATATATCTTACTTTTGTGTTCAGTAATGTAAACTGATGTTCTGTAAGAGCTAGAACAGCTTTTCTTTAGATTGAGAAAAGTAAAATGTTTTCTGGTTTCTTGAGCACCTTTCCAATGAGTATTGCTTGGAAGAAAAGTTGATTTTTTGCACAAAAGTAACATTCACTTTGGAAAGCATACTTATGCAATTTTAGAGATTATCAGTTGGAGTTTTATTTACTTCACACCTCAGAAAATTGCATTTTCAACGTGGATAGTGTGTTTTATTTGTTTTATATAGGTTATCTCCTACACAGGGCATTAATATATTCCCTGTTCCCTCTCACATTTAAAAATCTGCCATGAACACAGCCATGTGTGTATTTTCAGTAATGGACATTGTTTTGTTCGGTCCCCTGCACAAGAGTTGATTTCATGCAAGGTGCTCACTGAAGGGAGGCTGACTGGAGAGCAAGCATCTGCCTGACCGAGATCTTCCCTGGACTATAGGAGAAAGGTTTCTGAAGGAAGACTTTGGAAGAGGTTTTATCACCTCACCCTGCTAATTCTTGGCTCCCTCCTGCACACTTGGCTTCTCATAAAATTTCTACAGGCTATGGAAAACGTTGCGTGATAATACATTATTAAAAATTCTGTACTACTAATCAGTTATTTAAAGATTATTTTGTGATGGAGATACAGAAAAGACTGAGCTACTACTGTGCAAGTCCTTTGAACCATCCCAAAATCAGGAAATGCTATAAACACTGAAATATGAAATCTGCTTGGTACAACATTCTGATACTGCATTTATAACGTGATAGAGGAATACAGACGTTTTGAACAGTACGTTTAACTGTTTGTTGTTTAACTGTTTGTTGTTTTCTGTGCAGATGTTTACCATACTGTGAGAACTGTAGACATCATAACATTTCTTTTTCAATTGAAAAAGATCTCTCTCAGCATTTTTGATGCTCATAAATGCACAAGTGACACATTCATTCTTCTTTTTCTGGTAATTTACTCTTGATGACAAAGTAAAACAATAATCTTATAGAAGTAATCTTAGCTCTTTGGTTTCCCGTGGATTGTCCTTTCAATTTGTGTCAATACTCAGTAGAACAAGCACTCTTATATGTGGGAACAGTTCTCAGTTCCTCTTTTTTGGTGCAGGTGCATGATGCTAGTGCTATTAGTTTGTCCTGTTTCTGATATGATTGCCTATGCACAAACACTGTAACACGTAATGTATCAGCAAGTGTTAAATAAGAAGCAATAGGAATGTACACCAGGGAAAAGGCACATCTGACTGTGTGTTCATTAGCAGTGTATTTTGAACAAAATAGACTGTTACTATTCATATTTTACTTTAGTCAGAAAGATAATTAAATCTAAAGGAAAAACTAGAAGTTAGGAATGATTAAAAATGACTGGTTAGGTGCCTGATCTTAAGAGTCTGTAGAGCGTATGCAGTTCACAGCTTTATTGTTTATGTTTCTATCCTCCAGCTTCTTTATCACATTTGTTTTCCTTGGCAGAAGAGATACTTGGGTGAATCATGAAGTTTAAAATTGTGATTCATTGTTAAAGACAGCTCTGTTTTTATGTGTCTTGTAAAATGAAGGCTTTATTACAAATCATGTCAGTTTAAATGAACATGTCACAATATTAGAACTTAGGTCAATGTGGAGAAAAGAGAAAAAGTTCAGTGGTTTGTTTTAAGAAAAGATTTCTTTGCATTTTTTTAAAGAGAAAAGGGTTTAATTATTCATGTAAAAGATGGTCAGATATTTATATCTAAACCTAAGCATAGTTACCTAGCTTTTAATACTTGAGCAGCAAATTCATTATTGTAGTCATGAACCTTATTTGAACAAGGCAGACAGTCACATCCAATGTATTGTATTTATATGATGAATAAAACTTTGCAGTTGTATCACTGGTAAAATGGCTTGTAATGGTGGATACACAGGGCAGGAAGTATTACAGAATTGCAGTGATTTAAGACTTCTTTCTTTTGTTCAAAACCCTCAAGACAGTATTTTATCAGCTAGGATTTGAACCTTCCTTTTGATCCTACCCAACAAGAGCAGGAAATGAAGAGAAAAGCCATATTTACTGCAACATCATTTATGTGGCATTTATTTTCATAAGCTGTTTCCCAATTAATAAAGGTAAATTGACCAGAAGTCTTGATGAGTTACCTGAAACTCAGGAGTGAGAGGTACAAAGTGTTAGCAAACATAAAATACCAAAATATTAAAAAAACCAGAACAAGAGAGAAAATGCTTGATAAGCCAGACTACTAGTATTTGATGGGGACGTGGTCTATAAAACTCAGTGTGCAAGGAACCTGCTCCAACTAGGGTATGCTAAGAGATACTACTTTGTATTTTTAAGGCTGGCATTTATAATCACATAGGTAACTTCAAAGTAGTGATCTGCTCAGTGGGATAGATTAATGTATGAGGTTTGAAATTGTGAACAACTTAGGTATGTGCTACTTTACATTCATATCTTAAAAAATCTTCGTTGGTAATCCTCAGCTCCTGTGACTTCTGGAGGAACTTAGAAATACAGTTCAAATAGCTTGTGAATTGTACAGGAAAATGTAGGAAACTTACTAAAAGGATTGTTTTGCCAGTAGCTTCTATGTGTTTAAATAGGGCTTGTTGGATTGCATCCCAATGCTAGTGAAGAGGATATGTACCAGATTAGAAGCTTGAGTGCCTGCACTGCTACAGCCTAATCACATCATGATGTGTATGGATGGATGCACATGGTAAGGGCTATCCCAGTGACCGAAAAGAGATTTGCAAAAGGATGAACAGCCTGCAGTCCTTGCCACCATAAATCTTCCTCAGAGTTGTGCAGGAGGGATGGGATGAAAATTGTGAAATCTGCCAATGTATTCTGTAATAGCAAGGGGAAGGTTGTTTGTAAAATTTAAGCAGAAGCTTAAAAAATCTGGCTGTCAGAGAAAATATCTGAATAGTTATACTTGATGTTGCTGAGAATTGGCCATTATTAAAGAGCTGATCCCCAGCTCTCACTATTCTTCATTTGCAGGCTGTATGTAATTTGAAAGGTAGTGGAGCTGGGGAATTGGAGGAAGCTTCCCAGGATGGCCATGAATACATGAGGAGGCCTCGTAGGCTTGTTTGATATGCGGTGAAGCTTGGAGGCAGAGCTGGTGGTCAAAAGCCCTTTCCTTTCACTATGACAAAGCAGCGACAGCAGCATCCCTCTCTGGGCATCACTTATGAGGGCAGGGGGGATTTGCTCTTGCGGGGTTTTTGTGCCTTTATTGAAAAGCACGAGAAAGGAGACAAAATCATGAAGGAGTGCTGCTGCTTCATGGAGCTATGAACTACTGTTGTAACAAAGTCAGGACTTAAACAGATGAGAATGCGCTATTGCCTGGTTCATATTGTAGTCACTGCAAAGGACAACAGGCAGCTTCAGGTTTTGTACTGAAGAATTTGGATAACAGTGCTCAAGAGCAGTATTTACATGAGAAATTCATTTTTTATTGATAGAACAAGAGCCATAATCTCCAGACAAATTCATCCAGCAAAAACACATCGTTATTCTCTTTGTCACATTAAGAATCCTTCGTCTTGTATTTTCACAATATTATTGGCACCCGCTCCTGTTTAAGGGACTTTGTGATACACTGCATGTCATGCAGTGCCTGGTCTGCCATGTTGCACAGGAAAAGAAACAGGCATAGATGAAATCATAGACTCGGCAGCTTTGATAGTAGGTGTAGGAGAAGTTAGTGTGCTGAAATAATTCTTGCCTTTCTAGAAATGAAACAGAATATTATTGTTGTTAAAAATCCTTAACAATTGAAAAAATGGTATCGCAAGTGTGTTGTAAAACAAGGGAGGTAGAGAAAATAATTTTAGGTGTAGGAGTCACTGAATCTCACATCTCAGTGAAGTATGCTAATGATAGTAACACTGGCAAGGATTTTATGTAAACCCACACATAACAAGGCTTGTTAAAATACAGTCTTGGAGTTTCGTTATGCCTGTAGTCCCCGCTGGCTTGGTGGAAACAATGCTATCAGATAAAGTTTTAATTACATCAAAGTCCCTTGTCTATAAGATTTTAAATGCAGTTTATTTCACACCTTTCTTCTGGGAGATAATAATTGCTAAGTAACAAAACAATTTTGTAAGTGAATGGTTTCGATGTTCAATTTGATTTTTCCGTTAGCTGTGCTCCTGTTTTATGTTTTTCACTTAACAATTACTTGGGCTTAATTCAGTAATAGAAGTACCGTGCTCTTCCTATTTACAGATAATGTCTGTAGTAAGCATAACATGGTTCTATAGGCAAATTAATTAGTCTGGCTCTGCATGGCTTTATAGTAGTTGAAGACACTTCTCTTGGAGTGAGTTAATCATTGATCTCGGAAACTTCTGGGGAGTATAATTAAATAACCATGGGTTTGATCAGATAGGTTGGAGATGAGTTTGCCCAAATTAGGTTGCAACTGGAAAAAGTAACTCCACTAAAAGAAGGAACATTTCAGGTGTCAAAGAAGACATTTACCTGGCCAAAAATACTGTATTAACAGAATGTCAAAATTGTCAAAAATTGTCAAAATCCCTGCTTTAAGTAATGGAAAAATACCTGATCTTCAACAGTCACAAGGATTATAAACCTTTCAAATTGATGCTTGAAGCTGTAGAATAACAATAGGAAAATGGAATATAGAGCACATCATCCACAGCTTGTCAACTAGAAGTAACATAAATAGTTATGGACAGGCACTGTGAAAATTAAGATTCAGGAACTGATTTCGTATGCCAAGCTGTCCTGTAATTTGTGTTGCTATTAAGGTGAAATATTTAGCTCTAAAGAATGAAGTTTTCCTTCTTTGATTGCTACAATATAGCTGACAGTTAATCTGGGAAAAATACAGTGTTAATCCTCAGGGGAGCATCTCACCTGGGTCTGCTTGATGTAAATTAGATGCACTAATGTAAGTCTGAAAAATTTTATGACAGAGTGAATATGTGCCCACAGAGTAATGTTTAATAAGCAAGAGAGATGAGGGAATTAATATTGGCTTTAGAAAAACTCATTTTACCTAGAAAGAAAGAATTTTCTTCAACAGACAATGTTTATGGCCTATCAAAGGAGTAGATGGAGAGGCAGTATCTAAAATTGGTATTAAACTTTTGAAGAAGGTTATTAAAAGTTATTTGGTTTATCAGTGGACTGTCTTTTAGCCCTTGGCTAGGTATAGTTTTCCTTGCTAAAAATGGTAGCCTGTATCTCCCTGAGAATGCAGTGAAGATAATGCAATTAATTTTGCTGATGCATGCACATGCCAAGGTCAAACTCAAGACAGAGGATTTGGATTTGATCTCTGTGAATTTCCGCATGGTGGAAGTAGTCTGAATGTGGTTTTACCTCAGGGAAACTGATGGGTGTTGCTAGCAGAGAAGAGGATCTCACAGGACTCCAAAACCATAGGCTAGGCTTGTATTGGAAGATACTGGTTTGAATTTTTTTTTTCCAAAATATTTATGTAAATTTAGAAATACTGTAGCAGGTACAGTAGTTAACAGATCCTTAAAAGAGTCGTATGGATTTTCAGTTTTTAGATATTTGATTTTGCCCATCGAATCGGTATAATTATATCTGAGGGGGAAAAAAAAGGCTTTCCTTATGCGAACTACACCAATATTGATAGGATTTGAGAGAATAATTGTATTAGACAATGTACAGCTGGTCAGTCCCCCAATAAGCACAACTTAATGCAGTACTGAGCCTATTACAAACAGTGCTGGCAGCCCTGCTCCAAAGGGCAGTCAAGGATCAGGGAAGTTGTTTGCTTAGCATCTCGGGAAAAACGATCCCCCCACCCTGTCACAGTGTTTTACCACAGACGTTTGGCAAAAACAATTCACTTGGGACCTTTGGATGTGTTTTAGTAGGTACAAAAGGCTTGAAATGGACTATGTGGGTCATCATGTTCAGCTTCCTACTGTCATCATGAGGTAGAAATTCAGTTTAGAACTGTCAGACAAAAAAGACTTTTTGTTCAGAAATCGTGGGTTGATCAGCCTTTACAAGTGTCTTACAGCAATCAAAAAAAAAATAAGTATTCTCCAGGAAGAACGTAACTCATAGCCAGTTTTCTGTTTTATTTTGAAACTTTGCATTCAAAACCCATTTTTCTCCAACACTTGAACTTGATTATACCATGTTAGTTTAGTTAGTAAAATTTTAAATTTTTCAATTCACATGCCAATAAAACAATTACGGTCTGTACAACTGAAGTAATATGCTTAAATTATGTACTGCAGTGTAATATAAACCCTTGTGTTCACCCTGTGTCCACAGAATGATATATTGTGTTTGGATGCAATGTTACTGCAACAATTGGTGACCCAAATTACTTTCACAGTCTTTATGAGATACTGCATCTGCTGAGTGCTGTCAGATGCCAAGAAGCATAAATATAATTCTATTGTGTAAACGAAAAACTAGAATTTTCCAGTCTTGTTACTTTGTAATAAGTTTTATGTTGTTTTGGGCAAGGAAGTAAAGTTAGATTTACTGAGGCTTAGGTTAGAATAGTAGATAAGCAACAATGTTAAAAAAATACATCCATGAGAAACAATAATAGAGCACTGTTAACTGTGTGAATGGAACAGCTCTGTTCTTTATAAATCCTTATGTTCCAACTTCTTCCCTTTGTGCCACTGGAAGTCTTCTTAAGAAAATTCTTTTTTTCTAAGTAAAAATAATTTATGCAGGACATGGCTATCCCGTTATAAAAAGCTCTACCCTTATTGGCTGATATTCCACCCCTAGCCAACATGCTTTGTCTTTAAACCCTTTTTCAAGACTGAAAATCACATTAGGCAGCAATACTGTTGTGAGTGGTTAAGTGGTATCCAGAAACCCAAATATGTTTCTGAATTTTATCTCTATACCCTTTACTAAAATATATGCTGCTGGTAAAACTTCATAGCTTGTACACTGTTCAGCTACTGAAAAATGGTATTGCAAGTTTTCAAATGCCTGAGTTCGACTGTATCTGTAGGACAAATGATAATGTGAAAAGTGCTATAACAGGTTTGGATAATATTGTGCTCCTTTATAATATTTACAATTGTCTGTGAGATTATTTTTTTTTCCCTGGTAAGTCATGATAAATAGTAATTGAAGCAGAATGTCAAAAAAGTCAGAAATGGCAAATGTATTCATTCAAGATATAAATGATGGCAAAAATTAGTTTATTGTATAGCTATTCTGGGCTTTCAGTGTGATTTTGTGGTAGGATATTGTAGACTTACTAAATTGAATAGAGACATTACTGAAAAAATTGCTGAAACACTCTATCCCTTTGGCTTCCAGCAATTACTTGTCGCAGACAAGACGGAGGACAGGCTGACATCAGTGAGTGCCTTAAATACGCTGGCCCATTACCATCCTTAACACAGACATGCCAGATTCCCTGCCAAGATGATTGTCAGTTTACGAACTGGTCAAAGTTTTCTTCCTGTAATGGGGACTGTGGAGGAGTCAGGACGAGAAAACGCACTCTTGTCGGTAAGATTAACCAGAAAAATAAGGCATCTTTTACTAATTATTGCTACTGTTTTGATTAAAGCCTGCATTGTTCTGTGGTTCCCTTATGACAAGCAGGCAATGTTTGTCATTGTGGCAGAAAGCAGACCCAATGTCACCATCATAGTCTAGACACAAAAAATAAACCTTTCAGGAGAGCAAAGTCTGCCTTGTGTCTCAGACTCTTGATCGTGGGGAAGGGACTGGAGAGAAGGTGGAAGAGC
>NW_010427377.1:4287-52357 GCF_000710305.1 Buceros rhinoceros silvestris | reverse complement strand
AGCGTAGGCGGCCAGGGTTTCTTCTAAACAGAGCACACACAGTACACTGCAAACCAGATCATTTCTTTTCCGGACAGGCAAGTCAGCATTGTCTGTAGTTCCAGGGAGGTGAAAAATGTAAAGCAGCATAATTAACCCACAATCTGATTCAGTCTGAGAAAATAAAAAAATATTTACCTGCATTTTTGTTGAACCCTGTGTGATCTTTTCGCTAAAAGGCGCACAATTGTTTGCTATTTAAAAGGTTTTCATGCAGTATTTATTCCAAACCCTGATTCAGCATCATACTTCTGTGCACAGAGGTCAGGAAGGTTGCTGGTTTACGGTTTATCATCTTTACAGAATTATGTCCCTGAGATTATCTATTTGCATTAAACATTTAACGAATATAAGAGACAATCCTTCGAGGTTACACTTTCAAGCATTTTTTGTAAGTTACAGCTTTAAAAAATGCTTTTTTTCAAAACCTTTTTTCTTTTCTTTTTTCCTTGAACTTTATTTTACTGATAGTTTTCAGGCAAATGTTGGACAATTTAGTGAATGCTGAAAAGCATGTAACTCACAAACACTAGGTGACTGGCTAAATGGTGTAAAAAGACACAGACTTTGGGGTTTTCCACATGATGTAGGCAGTCCGACGCACTCACAGGAGTCCTGGGGTAGATCTCTTCTCTTCACATCACTCTCAAATCACTTTCAGTTCCAAATAAGGTTAAACAAGTTTAATTCTGCTAAGACAAGAAATCAGATTTGAAAATCTGTAATGAAAACCAGAGTGGCCCCAGGCCGTATTAATTATTTGCATTTCTTGATTTACGTGTGTTTTCTCAGCTAAGAGTTTTGGAAGCAGGTCTACAATTTGATTCCTCAGCAACCATGATTCTGTGCACTTCTGTACCTTGCCAGCACTGTCTAACCAGATTGAATTCTCACTAGATTGAATTGGGTCTGTTTTCTTCAGTTTTATTTGTTTTACACTGAACTGTAATTGAGATAAAATATTGTGTTGAAATCCCCCTGGAGCTTCCAATAGAAAACCTTTTAAGAGAAAAATCTAGTGAAACTGGATTTTTTTTAAATTCTATTTTATTTCAATTGATGACAGACCAATCAACAATCATCTCTGCCTGACAGGATCATGTGTTACCCACTTCCACTCCACTTTACTTCTGGCCTTGGCTACACCAAGATTTCCCTCTCAGATAGTGTTTTGGTGCATATAGAATTGCTGTAGCACCTGGGTACGTTTCAGCCTCTTGCTATAGATCATCATTTTCAGCCTTTTGAACTTCTTAGTTGCAGTCTTTAATGTCAGATTAAGCCAGTCCTTTCTCTGGCTACATGTTTGCTCTCTACATTCTTTGTTTTCTCTGTTCTTCCATTGCCTTCATCCAGCAGCTCAGATCACCACATAAGGCAATATGTTGCATAATTTTCTGCCTTATTTCTTGACATATTTAAGAATAATTTAACTTTGTGTCCCTTGAAACCTCTTGAGGTTTTACTTGATATAATTAAAAGGTTTTCCAATGATGTCCAACAAACTTTTCCCTGTTCCATGTGATGGACACCTGTCCACTTTGAAACGCTTCTTTATTCAACTTCTTTTTAATGTTAGGTTTTGCTTTTTGGGTTTTTTATTTCTTCTGCAGGAAATGAAGAGAAAAAAATATGCTCTGCTTCTAGATTATAACTGAAACCTCAAGAGTGAGACTGGGCCTGTGTCACAGCACTATTTGCCAATTAGTCTGTCTTGTCTGTGGTAGAGGAAAGCTAGCGAAGGGGGGTGCCCATTAGCAGCCTCAGAAAGAACGTGGTAGGATCTAAACCCTATCCCCTGCTCCATCCCTCTGTAAATCAGACCTGTGGACAATGAATAATTCATGATCTTCAAGAAGGCTTACTGTGACTGTCTTGTAACTGCAGTGAACTTTATGCCACATTTGCTTCCACAAGGGGAAAAAATACCTGACTAGCATTTTTTTATTATTATTTTAAAAACAAAGCAAGGAAGAACATATTCTTTTACCATACTGGTGACACTTTGACATACTTTCCTGACCTGAGTTAAGCTAAAACTTCAAACTTTCTGACTGTGATATGTGCTGTGGTGTATTCTCTGTGGCAAAGTGTTACCCAGCCCAACACCTAAAGCTGACCTGGAGTGAATTCATTATTTTTTATGGTGAAAATTAGTAGTAGTAGGAGAAGTGTATTTTTAAGATGAAGTTGTGTTGTCAAAAGTAAGATAAACTGATAAAATGAAGGCAATAGTAAATAAAAGCACTAAGGGCGCTGCAAAGTTGTGTCCAGGGCTTTGGTTTGAGTAATAAGGAAAATACTACAGAATGCTGATTTACAATAATATTTCAGTAACAAGCATTTTAAAAACTACTTTTGCGAAGACTTCTATGTTAATATATATGAGCAGTCTGATATGGAAAGGAAAACCGAGCAAACTTTACCAAAGAGAAGATTAGAAATGGGAAGTATAATGTGAGTGGATGGCTATGCTCCAGTTGGGGAAGAAAAACAAGAAGAGATTTGAAAAGAAACAATTTCACAGAAAGAAGGGAGGAATGGTAATTACTAACCCATGTATGAAAACAGGTGATGAAATGAAATTATTCTGGCATTTTGAAAGAAGGTACCTCTGTAGCAAAGATGCATGTTAATTCCTTCTGCAATTTCATTCAACTTGGGAAAGTTTTATCCAGAGACAAGTTTTTTTTTAATTGGACTACACACTGCTAATGAAATAAGAGAAAAATGGTATGTTTCTTTCAATTGGTAACTTTTTCAAACTGTATTTCCAAAGAACTTTTATCCAGAGTAAATATAAATAATATGGACTTTTTAAAAACGTTGCGTTTGTGCAGATTGTAGACATCCATCACTTTAGAAATTTAATGAATAAAGATCAATGTAACTACTACTAGGCAAATGTTATTTGATTGCAAGCACTTGTTACAGAAGTCTAAATGAAATTTTTGGGGTAATGTAAGCTGATACAGACCTTCTGAAATAATTTTCTAATTTTTCTTTCTAGGAAAAAGTAAGAAAAGGGATAAATGCAAAAATTCCCAGTTATATCCTCTGATAGAGAATCAGTTTTGTCCATGTTACAAGTACAGTGCGCAGCCTGTGGGAAACTGGTCAGACTGTATTTTACCAGAGGGTAAGCTGGAAGTATTGCTGGGAATGAAGGTACAAGGAGACATTAAGGAATGTGGACAAGGCTATCGTTACCAGGCCATGGCATGCTATGACCAAAACAATCGACTTGTGGAAACGTCACGATGCAACAGTCACGGTATTTGGAAACCTCTTTTCTTTCATTTGTTTACTTAATTGCTTTATTTCACTTAACATTCTATGTTTACAGGTAGAATTAGCAGATTCGTATTTATTGCTTAGGCTGCATTTCATCCCAAGATACCTTCAAACCCAGGAAAAAAACCCAGCTTATTTTGCAAGTTTTTACGGACTTGCCAATCAGTAAATTTAATTTTTACTGATTACTACAATGCAGTATTTAAAAGTAAATTCATGGTAAATTACTAAATATGTATTTTAATAGATAAAAGTAAAACCTTGTTTTCTCTAATAATTGTACCTGCAAATTCGAGAATAAAGCCCTTTAGAAGGGTCACATCCGTAAAAAATAAACAGGGACAGCTCAAGACGACTTTGGAAAGGCTGAAATTATTTCCACAGATTCTTTAGATAGCTTTAATCTCCTTAAATAGCCTTATCTCTACCATTTGTTCTTCAGCACGTTAACAGGCATGCATTAGCCTGAGTTCAACAGCACACAACGCTTCCTCTGCGGAATTCTGTCATGTGTAAAACTTTATGTTCTTTGTATTCACATTGCTCCCAGAGGGAAAAGTGTTCCTCCCTAAAATGGATGTGTCTATAGTGTTAGGATCAAAACTGACACTTTCCAATTTTCAGTGAGCCAGAAATGTGCTAATTTACATCAGTGGAGTTTTTGCGTTCCTTTGTTTTCCCGCTTGCAGTGCAAAATTGTATCTGAGCTATTGCTTTGAAAAGCTCGATGTTAGTGCCCTTAGAAGGTCAATGTGAGTTTAATTTGTATATGTATTCTGCTTTCTAATGGTAAGATAACAGAAATTTCATTTATATATTTGGATAAAGTTAAAATAGCTAATCAAATAAATTGAATTACTTAAGGGGATTTTAACCAGCACTATTAATTCCTTTTTAGAACTATGATAAATTAGAAACTGAATGTATCAAACCAAGCTTTAGCATATCTTTGTGATTCAATGGAAAAGTGAGCACTCAGCTGAATACCTCAAAGCAAAGCTGGAAGCTAAGTTTGTGAATAATTTTCTCATGGCTGGGGGGTTTTTTTGGTGGTTTTTTTTTTTTCAAAATCATCTTTTGTTGTAGTTATCTCGTACTTAAATATAATTTGTATGAACAAATCTGAATCACAAAGTCTAAAACATAAACTCTCATGGGACAGGACATCTCCCTTTCTGCTCTGAGGATGTTCTTCAATTCTGCTCTCAGCTGTTTGCTCTTGGTTGAGGACTGCAAAGGTTTAGTTTTGTTCTTTTGTGTAGTCTAAAGAGGTCATGCTACACATGCTTAGCCTGACCAGGACCACTTGCATCTTTGTTAGTAACAAAAGATGCAACTACCTCTAACAACAAGCAGTTCTGAGAGCAGGGATCAGCCTGGGCTAGGACAACTACCTGAGGGAATTTGAAGCTCCTCAGAAAGCTGGTAGGGAATGTTGAAAAAAAGAGCTGTGGAATAATCTGAATTGTTCAGACTATTTGTTTGAACTACATGTAGTGAACTAATTGTTCAATTATAAAATAGGGAACATTTCCTATTTCTTTTTGGATTCTTTTTTAACTTTAGCTACATATGACACAATGTTAAAAATAAGTGCTCTGTCAACATTGTTCAAAAGTGTTCCTGAGTGACCTTTGAAAAGTGGAAAGTTACAGAAGAACTTAAGTCCATGAGAAGCTAGAGGGACTGATTGCCTCCTGCCAGTTAGTTTTCATTGACTTGAAGAATGGGGACTGTCTGGTTTTGTGTCAACAGCCAAGGGAAAACATATGAGGGAAGAAGCTGTCTGTCCAAGAGCAAGTTGTAGGTTTTGTGTGTGGTAGGTAACGTGCTGTTTGAAGTCGCTTGCAAAAAGCTACTTTGTGTAGAATGAGGATGAGATTAGGTGCTTTCAAGGTCTGGCAGTACACATTGAGGTTCAATTCCATTGCAAGAATCATAGAGATATAAAGCAGGAATAAAAAAAAAATGGAAGAAAAAGGATATTCTCAACCACCTTTGATCCGTTACAGCTCTTCATGGTAGCAATTTCTAATCTAATGGATTTTATCAGTGAATGTCACCTACACTCACAGTGACCACAATGAATAATAATCCACTGGAAAAGCTATTAACAGTATATTGTTGTTATACCTACTATATCCAGGGCTACTGTTTACATGCTATTAGCACTAGCAGGCTCCAGAGGCACCCTTCCTAAAACACAATATAGCATTGCTTTGTTTGGGGTTTTTTTTTCTTTCTACACTTCCTTCCCGTTTTTCTCTTGGAAGATTTGAAGTCTCTTTTACCTCTCTGTAAACTGGAAATGTTTGTGAGTCATTACTACCTTTATTGTAGATTAGGAAGTCTGAACCCTTTGCTTTTGGGGTTGCTTTACTTTGAATTCTTTCTCTCTAGATTAGTTTATTAGCGTGTCTGGGTCTTTGACACACACACATGCACCTCTCTTTTCATTACCTGTTTGTGGTAGTGAAGCACAAGGCGTCTCTGTGTGTTTTCTCATCAGTTCCCTACGAGGAAGAGAGTACCTTTATTTTGGCCCAAGGTTTGGGTGTAGGCGGATGAAGCTTGGGATTGCTGTTGAACTAATCCTGCATTCCTTGCACTTCCTAAAATTGTTTGACAGGCATTTCAGATGTATAGGGAATGAAGCATCTAACCTGACTTTGATGGTAAGGAATTAAATTGATGCTAAGGAATATGTCACTAAAATTATGGTTTCCTTTCCAGTAGCTCTTCTAGAACTTTAATCTGTTACTGATGGGTGTTGTACTTACACACTGTGCAGATTTTTTCTTACCTAATTTATTGTCTGCCTTCAGCATTTTTCTGGATTTAACATACTTCTGCAGATACAAGGGGGCTAGAACAAATGATACAGATGTTTCAATCTGATTTCAGTATATGTTTGCTGCCTTTTCTGAATATCTGCTTTGTATTCATGGATTACATTTTGATGATTTTTTATTTTTCACAACATGTATAAACTGCTCTTTTGCCAGTTAACTCCTATTTTATATCTTGCCAGTATTTATGATGTTTTTCTTGTTATTTTCATGCCCTTGGCATGTGACAGTTCTTCAGTTTGGCATCCTCTCTAGATTTAAGTGTGCTGGGTTTTTTTTTCTCCTTTAAAAACAAATATAAAAGCTGTATTATGCCAAATCAACAAGGGGCTTCTGTGGTATCACAATAGTTACTCCTTCTGCTAGCAAATTAAAGTACCTTGTAGCTTCCCATCAATCTGCTTTTACTTTTTCAAGCTAAACTTGACAGGACTCATAACTGAAGCCTGCTTGGTTATTTTTGTAAATTCTAACAGAGTTGCTTATTTCCCCATGGAAATGGTAACACTGAATTTTTCACTGATTTTGTAATTGATCCAAAGAAGCATCAGGTTTGTCTGTTATGTCACCTGCTTTATTCAGAAATCTATTCTGCTGTTGATTCCTGTGAAGCCATTATTTCTTTTCCAAGTGGTTTTTATGGGCTATGATTTGGTGAATTAGCATGGACTATGAGAGCAATCAAGACCATTATTTAAAATAAGATGTTTCCTGTGCTGTGTCCAACTCTTACCTGAATTTGTTATCTCCTGTCATCACGAAATCATCAGGTGGGAAATGGGAATAACAGTACTTCTTCACTCGTGGCAACATCCTCTAAATCTGACAAGAGGGACAAACTATACCCACAGTGAAGTTATTAATATATCATGGGATATGTTTTGTGATATACTAAAACGCCACAAGAAATTCAAGTTGTGAGGCTGTCGAAAGTTTTATGTAAATATTGCCATGTAAATTTATGAGGCCACGAATGGGTCAGTGTCATGCTGTTTGTTTTGAAAAATGTCATGCGCTTCTAATCACAACTCAGTCAACTCTACTGAGAAAAGAAAAGGTAAACAGGAGTAGAAGAATACTTCAGAGCTCTTTTTGCTGGTTGACACATCTCATTTTCAAAAGATTTGAGAAGATTTAACTAACAGTTTCACAGACACCAAGGAGCTAAAGGATGTGCATGACACAAGGAAGGCCCTAAATTAGTAGACCCATAAGAAGATCCTTTTGATAATCTTTGACATATTGGTGCAGTTACAAAGTCCTAAGTACCTAAGTACAACGAGTTTCCTAAAAAGACAGTAGTGACCATAACGAAAGAGGAAAGGCAAAATATGGTTAAATAAATCCGTTGTTACTGCTAGGTGAGAAAACTGGAGAAGCAGCAGGCAGAGTCCTCCTGAAGGGGGTGCTTAACTTTCTGTAGCTTAACAGGTACTTCAGGAGAAATTCCAAACAGCTGAAAATAGACCTAAGTTTCCACTTCAGGAGATCAAGATTTGTTTTTCATATTTTCTTTTTATCTATGGGTTTTTTCAGTATTATATATGCCTAATACTTTGATTTTTCTTTTCAAAATACGTTGTTTAAAATTTGAGCTTAATTTATTGATGAAAGAGGTAGCATCATTCAGCAGCTATTTGAAGTATTCTGCTGCTGGTATTTTTCAGCCATGCCAGTTCTGTGGGCAGGAGCTAACAGCTGACAGTTGTCAGCATATGCAGTAATGTCAGCTAAAAGTGGCAACTGAGCTGTTATTTACCTGTTGTGTCCTTAATAGAAGGCATACAAATAGCCCTTTCTCTGGTCTCTGCTTTGTTTCAGTACTACATAGGTAATTTTACTGGAGAAATACAGAAATGTACAGTTTGTTTGATAGTCAAGTGTGAAAGTTTTTTTCCGTTAGAAAAGCAGCAGTTGTTTTTCTTAGCTTTACCTCTGTCATCACTAGCATACCAGAGCTCTGTGGATAATGACATGTGTCTGCCAACAATCTGTTTCCACGTATTTGTGAAAAAAATTTGAAAGAGAGTCTCTTCATGGTCGCTTTAAACTGTATGTTGGAATTTTCATGACAAAAAAACCCAAAAGCAGGCTACTGTCATGATTTTGAACTACACTATTTACTCTTCAATATTTAGGTTTTTTCTGTTATATATCAGTTATGAATCATGACCCAGATAAGCTGAGCAGTGGTTGTGTATGTGTGCACATAGTGAAGGCAAACATGGTAGCATGGCAGACAGATGCAGCGTTTTTATATAGGTCGTATTACCCTTCTTAATTCATGTCAGTTTGCTGTTAAGACCTTAGGCACAGCCAACCAATCCAGGATAGTTTGTCTACTGCCTTATTAGTGTGAGATTATTTGCCCCTTTAGCATTAATTAAATGAGATGCATTGATTTGTGCCGACTCTACAAAGCTCTCCATGGCTACAAGGCTTAAGTGCGGGATTACAGAGAAATATCTGCATATCAGTGAACACTTTTACAACAGCTGCCTGGAGTATCAATGTGAATGAAGGAATTTTGTATTTTATTGCTTATGCGTGCAATAGTAAAATCTCATATGTTATAACGTTCTACAGGCTCCGAGATGTCAGTTAGAACTAGCTGTATCCACTTTTATTTTTTTTAAATCTTTTTGTCACTTGCAATATTCTAACCTGTAGCAATGCAAATTTACCAACTAAAAGTAGCAGAGTGTTAAAATTTAACTGAGACTTTCTGACGAGTGTTTATTCTAAAACAAATGTATTTCCTGTAGGAGATCCTAATTTAGTATGGTAGTAGGCTTAGGTTCTCAAACGGTTATTAGGATACTTTGCTGTTTCGTAGCTTGTATCTATTGTATTAATATATACCAGATGCCATATTTGTCCTGTTGTGAGTTCTCTAGGAATAAGCTACCTATTGCCCTGCACCAGAAATACTAGCGTAGACCTCTGCATTATGGTGCTGCCATATCTGCCCCGTCAACAGGACATCAGTTATGAAGCAGTCACCCATCATCCCTGTAGTTAGTTCACCAGAGACAGAACTGCTGATGCAGAAGATAGCTAAACATTAACAACTGCTCTAAGGCTTTGAGGCTTTGAAGGGTAATCCTAAAAAAAAAAAAAAAAAAAAAAAAAAAAAAATAAAAAATCATATGGAGTTCAATCTAGCTTTCCACGGCTACGCAGATATATGAAGTCTCAAGAAATAAATATGTTCTGTTACAAGTGAAATGCAAATAATTTTATATTTCTTGGTTCTCGAAGGTGAAAACCAAGAACTTTGTATTTTCTTGGGGAAAAAAAAATCAAGAAATCGGTGTTAAATAACATAAACCATTCTGACATTGCAAGTTTTTTCTTGGAAACATAGCATGACATTTTAGTCATGAAAGCAGGAGTATAACTGACAGTCCTAAGGACAAAAGAGTTCATTTGAACACTTCCTAGGATGTTCTTTATGTCTTCACCTTTCAACTCCTGTAGTCAGTCTGGTTTTGCACATTGCAGGTCCCATTTGTGGGGAAAAAAACCTTTATACCTGCTTTGTCATTAGACGAAGTGCGAAGTCTGTTAAAGTCTTCCATTATTAATTATCCATCACATCTATTAATGACTTTGTTCTAGGAGTCCAGTTTTTATAGCCAATTAACAATGGGACAATAAACCTTTTCCTTTTAATAATGAGTTCAGTTCATACTACTAATAGTTCATAGAAGCCATTCGTTAAGCTGTGGTTGCAGTAATAAATCTTTAATGATAGAAGAGCCGTGTTCTTGCTCATAGTAGACAACTCTCCATTTCACAGCCTCATGAAGTTCAGCTGATAGAAACTGAAATAATTGAGAAACTACTGCACTGGGGAAAGGAACAGATCTGAAGAGATGGGCATCTGTTTCCAAACGCTTCCAGACCATGCAGGGCCAATGCTCTGTACCACAGCATCCCAAGGTCTCATCTCTCCAGCATACCTCAGATGCTGTGGGGGGAAGGAAGAGCTGCAGGAAGCATGCAGTGGCAGACTTTAGTCAGGAGGAGAAAGAGCAGGCAACACATGAACTGCTGGTGTCCAGAGAATGTGTCTTCAGCCTTTACAGTGTTGGTCTTCTATTTCGCTGTCCCTCCCTCAGCTTCGCACTCCTTTCCTCAGCTCCTTATAGCTGCTTCACTGCTCTCATTCTTTTCTTCTCTCTGAGTCTATTTCTACTTTGGTAATTTTTTGCTCGTTCTTTTAACCTCAAGGCTCTAGCATGGCATTTGCTGCAATTGTATTATACAACCTGGCTGTGTGAAGTAATTGTATGATATTCTACCATACAGATAACCACACATTAGAGGACTGTTTCTGTAATAAGATGTTACACTGCCTAACACGAGGGGCACCCTTTCAAGGTTGATTAGATTAGAGTGGAAACAAGACTGAAAATTGAAAAATAGTCCATTTATGTCCTTTTCATGTCAGAAACTGTGTAGCTGCACCACCAATCCCATTTGCATATAATATTTCTGTTTTCTGTGTTGCTTGTGTATTTTTTGTGTATCAGAGTATGCTCTCTTCTCACTTGGTAAAATTTTTAGAGTGTGAACAAAGTCTACAAATACGAGATCCTGAAATTTAACAAAAAAACTCGTACAAACAAACAAAAAAGAGTATGGAGTTTTCAAAGTTCCTGAACATCTGCTTTCTTGGATTTGAGGGGTGATTGCTGTGAATTTCTGAAGATTATCACCCTTAATCACCCTAAAAGATATGTTGACATCATACATACAGAAAGGCATCTAAGGTGATGACATACTTCAGAGAAGCTTTTTCTCGAAAGTAGAATTAGACGGTTAGTAAATGGAGAGGAACAAGTCATTTCCGACAAGTAATTTTTTTTTTAATTCAATCTTCTTTATTGTCTAGAGGAAATTCCTAAAGCAATTTGAAGTCCGCTTCTGCCTGGGTTCCAAGGGAGTCCAGTGGCAGAGCTAAATGCTTAATAGTCTGAGCGAAATAGTGGGTCATCTGAGAGGAAAAGATGATGTCAAGGGATGATGATGCCAAAAACTTTTTGATGTCAGACATAACAGGGTAATTTTAATTCTACACACTAATTACTTACAGAATGCAAATGAGATGCCACGGTCCTTTTGTTTCTTCCCTTTGTCCTCTGTTTTTATTTGTGGGAACATTCTTCATTTCATTTCTCTGTCTGGTCAGGAGACACCAGAGTAGGCTCTTGAGGGCATTGCTTGACCAAGATACCACTTTTGGCAGGATATTTATTTCATTTCTCCTCTTTGTTTTCTATCCCTATGCAGTATGTCTTTACAATTCTCTTGACTGTGTTCTGAGCCATTCATTTTCCTCTTCCCTCTCCCAGTCTTATCTTATCCTTTCCTCTATTCCCCCACGGTGTCTCTTTTGTCTTGCCTCTCCTCTGTTGTTTTGACTTCTGACTCTTTGCCATGAAAAATAATTTCACTCATTTATTTTCTTTTCCTTCTGTTTGGAGAATGCTTGGAAGCTGTGAAACTCCTTTCTGGATGCCTTTGTTCTGTTCATGTCCTTGACCTAATTTTTATCCAGTGTTCTTAGTATACCACTGGATAGCAGTTAATGATTCATACATAGTGTGAAGAAGGGTTGCTGCGGTACTATGGTTTCATTTGATATTTTATGGAATCATTTGAACTATAGCTCAGTGTAATTAAAATGTTAACTGGGACTTGTGTGTGGTATAATGTATTTGATTCTATGTCTGTCTGTGAAGTTCTAAATATCTTTTGAAACTTTTTAGCTAACACTCTCATTACCTAAAAAAAAAACAAACCACCTTTATTGTTCTCATTTGGATGAACTGAAAGGAAATAAAGCAAAATAGTTTCTAATTTGTCAATCATTTTAGTTTAGTATGTCCCACACAGGCTTCTTTTGGAGTGGCTATGAAGTATTCCTATTCTATTGTTACCCAAGTCCCAAAATATTGTGATGTGTTGGAGAAGATCTTTTTCTATGACTGGATCAGGTTGGGAAGATCTCTTTGAGATTAATTAAGACAAATTTAAAATAGCTCAGGGAAGGAACTATTTTAAGCCCTTAAGATCAAGTCTTCTGGAAGCAGACTATACTGGTTAAAGTTAACTACTTCAGGTTGTACAGTGTATTTAGAACAAGATGAATTTGTTTCTTTCAGACATTAATTACAGAAGCAGAAATTTAATAAATGCTAAATGGCATGATTTTTCTATAGTAGAAGGTTTCTTCACAAAAAAATTACTTAGAAGCTATACTGAAAGTAAAGGCAGCATTTCAGAATCTCAAGAGAATTCACAGAGCAGTGAAATCTTCACTTAGTTCTATCAGACAATAAAGATCACTAAATGCTTATTTTATTGCTTGGAGGGAATTGTTTCTTTTAATTTTTTTTGTTATGTTGCTCGATTTTATGAGTCTATGGTTTTGTATAGCATCTAAGAGGACTTGTTACAAGCTCATTTCTGGTGAAGATACAGTTTCATATTTCTGCGATCAAAGTTCACTGTAGGATGGGGCTCTGAGAGTGCATCTCATTTCTAGTATCACTGAGCTAATGAATCAAATGGTGAGAGATATTTAACACACATGCTTGTAATTCAAGCTGATAAGGCTCTAGCTGTCATAAGGAAGATAAACTTGGTGTACAGTAGTTTTACAGTGCTCAAATTCAGGATGGGCTCTATATATTTATTTAAGTATTGAACACTTCCAAACAGAGGAAAGCTATATGGGACAAAATAATCACCTGAATTTGGCCATAAAGTGTTCTGAGTATGTCTTAAAAAAAAACCCTTTTGTTCTTTATGTCTAAAACAAATTAATGAAAACAACTAGAACTGATTTCTTTTTAAATTCTTTATGCAACTTGTGTTTGGTATCGGTTGCTTTTAAAAGACACAATAGCTTTACCTAGAACTATAGGTTAAAAACATAAAGCTGCTAACATCAGCTCTGATGAAAATAACAGCGATTGCTTTAAAAGTAAAAACAATTCAAGATAGAAGAAACATTTGAAACCGTGCCTAGCAAACTGTGGCAATCATTTGGGAAGGATATTACCCAAGTACGTGTTAATTTTGCAACTGTGTTCATCAAATATTTTAATTAACTTTTAAATGCACTGAGGTTTCTTTAATCTTTGAAGTGAACATTTGCCAGTAAATGTTACAGATCTGACACAGGAAAGGGGAGAGAGAAATTCATATAGGTTTAGGGTATAGGTGTAGTAAAAATGCAGTAAAGGCTGGCTCACTATTTGAGGTTTTACAGCTTCTGCTGTTAATATTGGCATAAATGACACATAATGTAGATCTATGGCATATGTTGCTTTTGAAAGAAAGACATTTTCACTTATTCAGTGAATTGAGGCCTCATGTTACTCCCTGCAGACCGTGTCATACCCCTTTCTAACCTCTCAGGACCAATGACTTATCCAGACTAAACATCTGCTTTTCCATTCAGTGCAATTATTCAGTGTGCTGCTGGGGCAGATGGTTGTTAATCGGCAGATCATTAATGTGGCAGGCCACTCTCTCTTTCTAGCCTTAGAAAGGTCACAAGGTGTTAAGTTCTCTTGCTCTAGGCTGCTAAGATGTGTATCTTTTGATTCTCTTGGATTTTTGACCTATTACTGCAGTTGAATTACTTGATACAATTATGGAGGAGCTTTTAATTAAAACCATTTTTCCTTAAAAACATAATATTGTTTTTACAGTGTTAAGAATGATGCAACGAAGAGATGGTTAGTGTCAGCTACACTGTAGCTGTGATAAAGTTTGAATGCTGAAATCTGCTGAGTGTGTATCTTAATCAGATAGCAGCGAGGATGCTCAGCTGCTGCTCTAACACAGCTATATATGTCAACTTTCTGCAGAATTTAATTTAGCCCTAATGATGAAGAAATCTGTCTATTCGCACAGGCCTGTCAAGTCAAACTTTGGACAATCGAAATGAATTAGACGAGCACTTCTGGAGAAGTAGCTGAGTAACATGCTGAAGAGATTTCACTTCCTTTTCCATTCATGCAGGTTATATTGAGGAAGCCTGTATTATTCCGTGTCCCTCAGACTGCAAGCTCAGCGAATGGTCCAATTGGTCTCGCTGTAGTAAATCCTGTGGGAGTGGGGTAAAGGTTCGGTCTAAATGGCTCCGCGAAAAACCCTACAATGGTGGAAGACCCTGTCCGAAGCTAGATCATGTCAATCAGGTAATTTGATTTATATTTACATTATTGATAGAGCTTTTTCCATACCTTAGATAACACTTTTAGCTGTATTGTTTGTTGTTGTAGAAAAAATATACAACATAAGGGGCAGATGCAGATAGAAGGAGGAGTATGTGTTGGCTTTGATTTCCTCAGTCAGCAAAGGAACTGCCTGCGTTAATTCCACATCTGCAAGAACTTAGTGCATTATCTGAACTGCAGATTGGAGACAATGAAACATTCTTACATGCAGATTGTGAAGACCACGTTTCTGAAGATCTTCTCTTACAAAGGGTAAAAAGTCTCATTACAGATAGTCAAACTGGTAAGATTCTTAGTGTCATTCCCCAACCATCTGAGATCAGAAAGCAAATTAAAACTTCTTAAACACTCACACAGTATAATCCCAGCGTCCCTTAGAGAGTTTTTAGTCAAGCTGAAGCTTCACCTTCTGAGTACACTTGCCCTGGCACTGCAGTTCCACTCAGGAATGCACAATCTCCCAGTTGTCCCACTAACCACACTTGATTTTCCAATACGGAGCAGTCTGGATGCACAATCTGGATCCTCTTCAAGTGAAACTAAGCCAGAAAATGTGATCCAGGAGCACACTGGGAGTGTTTTGACCACTAATGAGCATTTAGTCTTTGGAACCAAGTTTAGCACCTGTCCAAGTCAAGCCCCTGAAGCTTGTTTTCTCCTATTTGCTTGGAGAGTTTTAGAAAGAAAAACCTTCCTTGTCAATTAACTTTATGCTTTTCAGAGCTGATATATTTTCATATTACGATTGAATTTAATTCAGTCTGCAGAGGCTTGTTAAACAGCCACTGAGTTTTCTCTGTAAATATTCAAAAATTGAAAAAAAAAGCTGTCAATTTACATTTGAATAAAAATGCATGTACTTAATATTATCCTATTGACATTTTGCTAGCACAGAATCAAGTAGCTTGTTGATCTAATTTTCTACTTTAGGGAATGTAATTAGTTCTCATTTAGAAAATAATAAGTGTTAAACCGTAGCTAATAAACGAAGTTTGTGATCTACTTTAACAAAATACTAACTAGAATGAGAGTTGCTGGATTTGGGTCAGCATGTAAATATGCTTTAAATTAGAAGGAATGTATTTCAGTAGGAGCAAATTATAGTCTATGCAGAAGTTTTTCACCTTCTTAAATATTCATGTAGTACATAATAGGCTTTTATTAAAGGTGGTTTTGCCAGAGGTCTGTTAACCACTTGTATGTAACACTATTGCCATCTACTGGTACTTTGAGTCAAATTTTATTTCTTGCAGCGTTACATAATACTTGCCAAATAATAATAGATTATTCAAAATGTGACTCTTGTAAAAATAAAATTAAAATATAGTACTTTCATGAGGGGGAGCTCAACAGATTATATAGGAATGTCAGAGAACATAGAGGCTGTATCTGTCAATCTTAAATATGTTCACTGTCCACTCAGAAACACAGAGAATACACGTGCATTCTTATTTTGAGTTAATTATTTAATCTAAACATTCATTCTGCTGGAAAACTACTGATTCTTCAGAATATTTATTTCAATTATTAAATATAATTTGTTTTATTTGTGTATTTCTTACTTATTAATGTAACATGCTTATCTGCATACATACAAAGCATAACGGTCAGACCGGATCTTTGGTGCCCACAAGTATGTGGACAATGATGTTCAGGGGACCTATACTGTAAGTTGAGATCTAGGAATTACAAACTCTGAGGAAAGACTGCAGTTGTGTTGTCTAGCCCACGGAAGAGATGATGGGAGAGAGGATGCTGTCAGTCTGCTAGCATGTACCTAAAAGGCTGTTGCAAAGCAGGAGGAAATAAGCCATTTGCCACAGCTATCATGGGCAGGATAAAAAGCAGTAGGCTTAGACTGCTGCAAGCAGATTTGGGTTAAGCCTTGGGGCAACTTTCTAATGGTAAGGCTAGTGAAACATTCAGATAAAGCGCTTAAGGCATTTGTCAAGTTTTAAGAGCAAGTTGCTCAGTGTCTCTCAGGGCTGATATGTATGACCGTATTTTGGATGGGGACTGAACACAGTGGATGCTGCATGTCTCATTGAGTGTCTTTTTTCCTGGGCTGTGCAGGCCAGGGTGACTCCCAAACCACACTCCAAGTGAATGAAGCTTCTCAGTACTCACTTCACTAGGCTAAAGTCTTCATAATTACGATAATAGTAGAGTCAGGGTTATTATAAAATCATGGCAGTGGTCTTCAGAGGATTTCATATGAAAAGGCCAATCTGACACTGTACGTGCCTCTCTTCAGTTGCCCCCTTATCCAGCCGGTGGGTATGCAGTCCTGCCATGGCCTGCAGTCACAGTTACAAAAGTGCTAGTCGGGTCAAGAGACCACCACCGAACACATGCAATGCAATGTAGAGTTCTTTGGCTTTCTGGCAAGATACCTAATTTTTATGTTACTGGAAAGGCTTTTGGTGGAGTTTATGTATTTCTTCTTACGCTAACCAGGGTAAGACATTTCTCTAAATTAAGGCTTCCCTATTCTTATTTAAGAAAACCTGGATAAAAGTGTCCCATGACACTACAAATTGTACACTGAGTCCAACACCTTGCTTAACATGCATTTACACCACCCATCTTTATGCCTGGGTTAATGCTTATGTAGTTCAAAGAAGACACAAATACGCTGACTATGCTGGTCATCTTATGCATGGATAGATCAGCTGCATAGTGATATATTGGAATCTACGCATTCATTGCTCAAAGCATTATGGGTTTTTGTGACTAGTGGTATTTTGTTGCAGGTTAACTGATAAGCTATCAAACTGTCAGCCCTCTTTTTCTACCCAAGCAGTGTTGCTGAAAAGAAATCAACAACTTGCTTAGGACAGTGTCTTAGATTGTCTAGAAATATTAGTTGTGCTGACTTGATAGGCAGAATGATATGTGAAGTTAGCTAGTATAAGATAATTTTGAGGCAATGAACTTTAAGTAATCTGTACATAATTAAGATACTCGATAAAGGACTTGAAACTTTGGAAGGATGAGAAATGCCAGTTCCTTTTATTTCCCTGAATCTATTGCACTTAATGCTGTCAGAACAATTCCAATTAATAGAGGAGTCCGATATCCTCCAAAACCATTAAGTTTTCTCTTGTCTTAAGGAAACCGGATTCCCCACTGTATGAAGAGTTGATGCTCATTATAGGCAAAAAAAGAAAACAGTGTTATCGTGTGTTAGGGACTGAGAAAAAGACTGGCTAATTTATAGCCTCTTCCCACCAGCTGTGATTTATAAACTTTTATTTCTTTCCAAGGGCAAACTTCTTGCAAAAATGCCCCATGACAGCAAGGGAGATCCAAGAGGAAAAAATGGATGCCTTTTGCTTGGCAGAAGTCATAGAATACTGTTTGTAATGAAAGCTAAATGAATGCCATTTGAATGCCTATGCTTGACTCTAATAATTCTTTCTTTTTATCTTTGGTTTTTCTTTGGGTTCATGAAAACACTTTCTTCAGGCACAGGTAAGTGTTTCTAAAATACAGAGATAATCTTAAGGTGCTTCTTGATATTGCTCCAGTGTTTACAGCTTGACTGTCCTTTTTTTGTAATGTTTGTTTGAGAAAATATATGGAACACTGTATAAATTACTATCCGAGATACTATTTCAAATCTGTATTCAAATCTAAGCATAATACTAATGCTAGTACACAAATATGTTAGAACAGTTTTAAGTATCCACAATGAAAAACAAAGCGAATCAGTATACATTGGTGTTAAGGGTCGAGGGACTGACGTAACAACTCCTCAAATTCCTTAGCGATCCCCTTTGTCTCGCTAGAGACAGAAGGGGTTTAAGGGGGGAAAAAAGAAAATTCACACCTCGGTCTGCGTCCAGGAAACTGAAACAAACTTTTAATAAACAATAAAACCACACAACTATACACTACTATATATATAGGCACAAACCGAGAAAGGGAGAACAAAGAAAGAAGAGAGGACTTAGATAACCACAGTTCTTAACAGTCCTGTTCAAGGTCAGTGCTCTGGGCAGACACCCAACTAACGAGGTGGGAGTGAAGACTCTGCAGCTGCTTTCAGGCAGAGAAAGTAGAATCCTCCTTGCGGTGAGACGGAGGGGAGAAACCCCCGCGCAGCAAGTAAACCGCAGGAAAAAACTCCCTGCGCGAAACCGCTGGGAGTCTGGATATCTCACCCGATTCAGACGAGACTCACGGCAGGAATAGTTCACAGTCTGTGATCCTCAGCAATCTGGGGGTGCAGGCCCTCAGCTCTCGGGCCTGGTCATTCGACAGGTCGGGCCAGGTCGGGCCTGGTCGCCAGCCAGCGGATTATCGGCAGTCCCACCTCCATGAAGCCGTCCGGAGTCCAAGAGAGCAACACTCCCCTGAGCTGCTGCTTTTAAAGGCTCCTAACGTAACGTTACGTTCACCCAACTCCCTTAACCAATTGAATGCGGAATTATTGTACTACATGGAATAATTCCTATTTGTCCATTACCCAAAACAAGGAAGTTTTAGCTCAAACTAGGACAATTGGTTTAATTTAACTTGACCTTACTTTCCTTTAGAAATACAAAAGCCCCACAACTGATAACAGTGGGAAGGAATAGTTGAGGAGAGGTAAGAAGGGTAGAAGTAGAGTTTTAGCAAGTTTTCACAGCATTTTTCTAAACAATGTGGTTGTGACCCATCATAGTTACAGATTTTATGTCAGATGTGTTGATGTTATTGATGGAAACAGCATAGCATGGACTTAGTGGCAGAGAAAACCAGGGGATCTATCATTAGATGTCTTAGCTTTTTGCTGTTTCTGTACTTTTCTATCAAGTATTTTAATTACTGTGTAATTACTACGGCTTCTAAATTAGCAAGTTTATATTTGTTTTTCTTACCAAAAAGAGAATTAACATTTTTTTGCATGATCACTGTCACACGTTTATCTTACTGGCCTGAAACAAAACTGACATTCAACGTGGATTCCAGGTATATGAGGTAGTCCCGTGCCACAGTGACTGCAGCCAGTACATATGGCTTACTGAGCCCTGGAGCGTCTGCAAGGTGACCAATGTGGACTTAAAAGAGAACTGTGGAGAAGGTGTTCAAACGAGGAAAGTCAGGTAAAACAGTATTGCTCCTCCTTCACTTCAGAAAACCTTCACTTTCACTCATGGCTGTATTTAATTTGATGTAATTCTTTGTGATGTGTAGTTAAGTCCAGCCATAGCATATTGGACCAGAACCCTGGATGATGTAAATCTGAATGGCTTCAGTGAGTGCCGTATGGCTCTGCGACTGTTTATGGATATAGGCCATGATTCCTAGTTTATAAACAAATGTATATTGTACTTATACTACTACAAACACAGTAACGTATGATTTTAGTGCTTTTCTAAATGGTGAAATTATTCTTTCTATGTGAAACCGATTTTAAAAACTCTTTTAAGAACATATGCACTTGGGAGTAACACACACAGGAAGAAGTGGCAAAAGTGAATGAAGTCAAATAGAAGAAGCCAGAAATCTTGTGGTTTTTGAACCTGATCTAGGCATTCTGCATGCTTGCTCATCATCCTAGAGCTCTAATCAAAGGTTAATTAAAATTAGTCTCAAATGGTGTGATACAACGACAAGTAAAGCCGTATGTTTGTGTTGGTTGAGGTTTGTCCTAATTTTTTAACGGCTATCCGTGAAGCGGCATACAATTTGATATTATAAATCTAAATAATAAAGCATAATGCAAATTCAGCTTGAAGGTTCAAAATGAGAGCTGGCACATTTACATTATTTTGTTCACAATAGCACAGTTTCCTCAGTGGAACCATTTACTCCAAGAAGGTCAAAGTCTGAATCTTTGTTTGACCAAAGTTCATATGACTATGCATAACTTTTGTCACACAGTACCTTCTAAACAATTTCCCCTAAGAATACTATAATATGAAAAATCAAAATTAATCAGTGTTTATGTTGAAAAATAGACTTTAACACTACCATCAAAGATACAGAAAGTGTTTTCAGCCCTTTGGGACTGAAAACGTAACTTTTCGTTTATTATCACATAATGCCATTAAAGTGCTAATTCCACAAAGCTAGTGTATGCTCATGCTGAATCTCTTGTGTTTACGTGAACACAGAGAGTGTTTAAAAAAATTAGTTTAGTCTGATAACGTAAGATATTTGTAAAAAACCTAATGTGGTCGAAGAGAAGAAACTCCAAATATTTCTTCTGGTGTGAAAGGCTTCTTATTGATAAGGGCTTTTGACTTGCAATTCTGGAAAACAGACGCAAGCCTCTTAAGTCATGTCCTAGTTGGTTTTCTGCTAACAGGTGGAAGGGGTAAGTTAACAGTGGATGCCACAGCATTGGAAATACTGTGGAATGAAGACTGTCATCTTCAGTTGTAGAAAAGTAGGCATATTAATTTCTGAACTGGGCCCCCATCTGCTAATTTAATATAATGGTAATTTAAAAGAATCCTTGTAAATTAGGGATTAATACTAAGAATACAAAATTTTAAAAGTTTTAATAGTTCTAGAGTTAAAATTGTTAGTTGAAGCATGCACAAAATACGTCTAAACTGTAGGTGATTTGCATTATTCTGGCTTAAAGGTAAGCTAATGTCAAGTAAATCACCTGCCCAGAAACTCTCAGCAAATCACTGATAGGGACTGCCTAAATTCTATGCATTTCCTTATATGGCTGTCATTTGTAAAAACAGGCTTTACTGTGGCTGTTCAGCTTTTCTTGGATAGTCATAGGTCAATATTTACTTCTGTTACTCCATGATTGTTGTGTGCAAATGTTAAAGTGCTTCATAATACTGTGGACCAGCGTTACCATGCAAAATCCATGGCAAGTTCAGTTTATGTGCAGTTCTTTTTTCCAGGTGCATGCTAAACACTGTGGATGGTCCTTCTGACACTGTAGAGGACTATCTGTGTGATCCTGAAGAGATGCCACTTGGTGCTAGAAAATGCACGTTACCATGTCCTGAAGACTGTGTTATGTCTGAATGGGGATCATGGTCTCGATGTTATTTGGTAAGAAGTACACTGAAGCGTAACATTTCTAGTTTTAGGAGGATACTTAAAAAATGTACACGTGACATATTGTGCAAAGATGCTGATCTGAGCAATGATTACATGTGCAAATATCTATCTTTACTGTCATCTTTATGGTGATTGATAGTTGGTTGCAATTAAAGTGGGCCAGTTTTTCTCATTACATGAAATTGTTCCATTACACAAAATATAATGTCTCCGGTGGTCATTCTTCAGCATGGGGTGGGTTCTGTGTGGTGGAAAAGCTTTGTCAGTGGCTTGTCAGTCCATCTTTGAGCCTAGCCGTGGCCCTCTCCATAGCAGTGCAGTAACTGTTCTGAAAATGTCACTGTCCTGTTACAAGCAAAGTCTGTAGGTCATGACTGAGAATGTAAAGACCTAAGAGGTCTCTTCTCCCCTTCCTGCCAGCAATTTCCAAAAAGATGTCTAAAAATTCAAGCTAAACTTAAAAAAGTGTTTCAGTACCTCTGAGTGTTCAGGCTCTGGTGCACTACGTTATAGTGTTTGGAGAGCTGAGCATCCCAATATCCAGTTTGAGTGAAATAGTTCCAAAGCACTAGTACTAACATATTAACTACTTAACAAAGTACTGAGCTGTTACCCACTTGGAGGATATTTCATCTCGGGTAGTACCAAGATGAAAGAGCAGACTGAATTCTCTCTGAAATAAAAAGGAAATGGCTTCTTCTACATAACAGCTTGTTATTTTACATTTGTGTTTTGTGAAGGGATTATTTGAAGGGTGGTTATAATGTTGCATGAAAAGATACCACCATGCCAAAATACCAAAGGTGTTTCCATTCTCCCTTCCAAGCCATGCAATGGCAGTAGTGTCCGTGAAAGGTCAGGTGAATCCTTGAGACAACCAGATGACGGGAAGTCTTGTCCTGCTGCCACCGAGACTGAAGTCTGCACTTTGAACAAAAACTGCTACCACTATGACTACAATGTGACAGGTATTTGTGGTATTATGCTCTACTGACAGCCTGGGACTGTGGCTTACTTCCATTCACCTTACAGGACAGATTCTTCAGCTCTTGTTCCTACCTGGAGGGAGCCGTGGAGCTTGTACTGAAAACTGATTCAGGCTACTTGATCCAGATAAAATATTACTGGTAGCTTTGTAATTTGGGTGAAGCGGGCATGCTGTAACTCCAGGAAATGTATTTCTCCTATCTTTTTGTGATTCGCTCAAAATCTATGCAGATGAAACCAAATACGAACTTTTCAGGAAAGCATCATGGCACTGACTATTTGCAGAAAAAGTCACTGTTTCCAAAAATGTGTAGCAGCTGGGCTCCACGAGCCTTTGCATGCATAAAAGTTGCTTGTGAGAATTATTTTAGGCCATGAGAATTAGAACTAGGTGGGAGACTGGATCATTATGAGTTTTATCTAAAATGTCTGCTACACTAATGAATTCCTTGTTTCCAGATTGGAGCACATGTCAGCTCAGCAAAAAGGCCGTCTGTGGTAACGGTATCAAAACACGAATGCTCGATTGTGTTCGCAGTGATGGCAAATCGGTTGACCTGAAGTACTGTGAAGAGGTGAGTGGGTACCTATGAGTAATGGTGCTAATTAATGATGAACCAGCTGAGCTATACAGCATATAACATAGCTTCACCAGATGTTTTGTAACACTATTCATGGATTGTTAAGTACCTCTGAAATGTACTGTGCCATCAACAGTTATTTTTATACAGTTTCCTTCAGTTACCTTTAAGTACCTCCATGAACATATGCTAATTATTGTGTGCTGAAGGAAATTACTTAGAAACAATAATTAATAAAGTAGAATAAAGGCAATAAATCTTAATCAGAACACTAATCATCATTCTAATTTGATACAATTTCTGCATGGAGCATTGGACAGCTGCCAGTATCAATCATTTACTCAGTGTTTTGGAAAATATTTCTAACATGCCATTCTGCAGCTGGGCTGACTTCGTGTATCCAGCTGTGCAATGCAAAAGATTCCTAAGCTAGTGTAAAACAATATGCAGCATAAATCTTAAATAGAATATTAATAGCAATATCAAATAGGAGCGTATGTGGAGAACTAACTAGTAGACAGGAGTTCTTAAATTTTGAAAGAGCCATTTTGCAAGTGTTCAAACCAACTTCAGATTTGATGGCACTGCTTTTCTGACGTTTTGTGTGTTGCTTTTAATGTTATCGATTGCAAGGAGATAGTAAGGGGAAGGAAAATGGGAAGACAACACAAGTGCTACATTAAGGGCAATCCTACATGTGGTTTTGATTAAAATTAACTGAACTTATTTCAGCTGCCATTCCTCCACCACTGTGACATCAAAAAAAAATCATTTGCAATGGGGGACTAGAGTGGACTGGCCTCCACAGCAGCTTTGGTACCAACACCTTTTCTGTTGGACCTTCCTGGCTAGTAGCTGCCCTTCAGGATGTGTCCATAGAGAGGAGTCTCATCAGAAATGGAGGGAGTTGGGAAACTCATCATGTACTTCAGATTATAGTTTTGTAGTGGTACATATGACCTACTTAAGCTTCTCTAACCCCTCAGACATCCTGGATTCTTGAATCCATGAGTTCTTAGCAAAGCAGGAGGTTTCAGCTGGGGCTGGCACCCTTTGTCCTCCTTTACACATAGCTCTTGGGTTTGTAATCAATTCTAATAATTTGATTATTTATTTCTCAGGAAAAAACTCAGGATCTGGCTACCTACCAGCAAGTTTGTGTGAAGTTAATAGGAGAATGCATTAGTGCATTCTGTTAATGTTTTAATGTGCTAAAAGAAAATTAAAGTCTCTCAGGTGGTTTGTAAGAGACTGCAATACTGATTGATTCATACCAAGACGTGATAAAAAATCTCCATCCACAGGAATATTTCAGCAGAAAAAAATAAATTTTATTAGATTTAAGGGGAAATATATTTCTTTTACCATAAAGACAAGAAATTATTCCTGTTGTTAACCAAAGATTTTGAACAATGCTTAGAACAAATGATTACCTTTTACACTGAAATATCCCTACAGAAAACCACTGGAGCTTTCCTGCATTTACAAAAGTTTTTTTCTCAGAGAAATAATTAGGGCAACAAGATAATAGCTCAAATGCTACTTGCCATAAATGACTGTCCAACAGACATCACTGCAATGCTGTCTTGGCTTTATCAGCAATGACTGTGATAGTCTTGTTTGCCCTTTGGATTTGCTACACCACACAGAGATGCATCTTCCTGTAGAAAGCTCTGATCCACTCCCCAGTCATATTGGTCAGACTATTTGTTGAATTATGGATGTGCAAGCAGTGGTACAATGAGGTCAAAGGCTGATCCAATAACTGTGAGGAGTAAAACCTGTTAACCTGATTAACAAGAAAGCCAAGCTGTTCAGATCTTACCAGACCCTTCACTCTAAAGATGTGAAAGCGAACTCTCTGACCTTCCAGGTCTTGAGAGAAGAGTATTCAAGAGATTATCAAAATGTGAATACATACTATGCACTTCTCTACTAATCTAATCACAGATGATCCTTCAGGGTGGTTTGGTTTTTTGGTTTTTTGTTTTTTTGCATTGTAAGCACAGTGCAGAATGATTAAGTGAAGTTCAAAAAAAGTTGCATGTGGTTAGAAATGATGATGAGAGATCAAGTAATTTCGTAATGAGTTAGCTAATGGATTTTCCCTTGGGCAACCATAAAATTTTATACTAGCTGTGTGAATAAAAGAGAAGTTTTGTTTAATTGATGTGTAGATAAATTTATATTTATAGAGTCATGATTCTTCTTATTGCATGGGAAGAAGAGAGATCAGAATCACTAAACCTATCCTGATCCCTAAGAAATGGAGATGCCTGACTGCAATGTCTTGAGTTTCCTATGTAATATGTGGTTGGAGAAACTAATATATGGAAAAAAATATTCATGCTGTTTTTTGACTATCACCATCTCCAGCTATGAGCATTAGTGTAATTAAATACTAACATTTCTTTCAAGCCCCTGTGTTCTGATTTCCTAATGCATCCATATGATCTTGTGTTTGTTTCAGTCAATCAGCTAAAGAAGCTAGCTGGTCATCCTGATTACTGCCAGGATAAATCAATTTCTAAAGCTTATTTCCAAGTCCTTATTATGTAAACATAGTTCCCTTCAAACTCTCAAGACACAGTAATACTGGATTACTTGGTCCCTAACACTACAAAATTAGCACATCACAAGAACTTGGCTTGTCTTTTCCTTGAATATTTGCAAATCATCTAAAGTAAGCTGGTCCTGGTCACATTCACGTTTATGGGCTTATTTTTATTCAGTTACCTCCAATTAAGGATCATAAAAGCCTAGAAACCAGCAGTTTTGTCTGCAGTAGAAAGCAGACTTTTCTGTTTTATTGGCAAATAGTCTGCTTGTCAGATTACACGATTAACCTCCATCAGGGATTAATATGTGGTGCCAAACATTTCTGTAAAGAAATAGAGATACTTTTGGGGATCACGGGGTGCTGGTCTGCAGCCAGCTGCCCCTGGCATGACCAAGAGTACAGAGCGCTCAGTGGTAGCTTTCAGTGTAACTCCTCCAGTACTCACCATTCTCAAATCAGAAACTACAACTCATCCAGAACAGAGGCTCTTTCAAACAAGGGAGCTACTGAACGCGTTTCCAAATGTTTTCTAAGCTCTTAAAGGTGAATTGTGGTTCATCACTTGAAGGAAGGAGAGGAATGAGAAAATAATATGTGATTAATATAAAATTTCAGCCTGCTAATTGCTCCCCATATCTGTTTCAGCAGTAATGAGGGTGAGATTTTTCCGGTACTTGTGGTACTTTTTTTCATGGAGGACATGTTAACGTTGTGCCTTATTATTGCTCTGTGCTTGCGTTTAGTAGGAGATGGTGGTTTTATTTCCTTTTTAAAGTCTTAACTGCTAATTTTACTGCATTAACCTTTCCAGTCATTAAAATTAATGGGTTTTGAAATGATTGGGTTTTGGTTTGGGGTTTTTTTCTTTTTTTTTTTTTTTTTTTTTTTTTTTTTTTTTTTTTTTTTGCTTCGTTTTTTAAACTATGTGGGGATTTTATCTACTTAAAAGATATCTACAGCCTCCTAGGATTCTGAAAGGCCTCAATGATTATGAAAGTCCACTGATGAGGGCCAATGAAGAGGACAGTCTTTTATGCTGGGAAGCTGCAGATCTGTTCGTATTGGCAGGATTGATTTTCTTTCACATTTGATGTCATATACACTATAATTTACTTTTTAACTCTTTCTGAAGTTGTGCAGGCTGCAGGGATTACTATTGTCACACTAATATTTTTTGCCATCTGTTGTATTCCATCTTGCATCATATATTCTCATGGGTGTTAGTGAGAACATCTCTTTTCTTCCTTGGATGGGCAAAATTCGGGCCATGAGAGTATGGAAGAACATTGAAAATGGCTTTATAGGATCACACCAAAGGACCATGTAATCACTGTGCCCTCTTTAAGCATGGCCATAAAAATCTTCCTTCCCTGGGTGGGTTCCATTGTTTGTTAGTGTTAAGCTGACTCCTGCTTGGAGAAGAGCTCAGTACAGAATGTATTTTGGAGAAAAACATGTGAGTCTGGCTATTTTCTGTGTCCCCTTCTCTCATACTCCTCCTGCAGCTTTTATTGTAGGGACGTTAGAGGATTCTGCGTTTTGCAAAGTTTTTCAGAAAAACATGCAAAGCTATATTTTTTTAGAACAAATCATTGTCAATGTCACGTCAGTATTTTTGCATACTGTAGAACGGATAGCAAAATATATATAATAAACTTATATACCACTTCAGGAAAAAAGCAAGAGAGAGACATAACCAGATGCCTAAGGAAGAGTAAGAACAGGCAAACATCGTTTTTCATCTACTCCTCTCATAGCCTACATCTCTTCTCAGTTCCTGGACTGCATTTGCCTGATGCGGTTCCTCTGTGTTTAAACCTTCAGTTTTCTCTTCCGTTAACTTGTTTAGACTCTCTTCAGCTCCTGTAAACTTGTAGCATGTGCAACATCTTCTGCAACAAATAAACTTTCCAATGCATGTTCATCCTACTCCTTTTGTCAGTTTTGAACCTGGTTCCTAGCGTCACTTAAATTCAGCTGTTAACAGCTGTTAACAGTTCAATGTTTTTATATTCCTATTTCAAAATACTTTATTGGTACTTCATTAATTACTTTTCCCTTTACCTATTGCATAAAGTAATACTGTAGAGATTAAACCCTCCATTTATAGGCTCTAATTTAGAAAGTAATTGATGAAAATAGGATTTAAGCATGTATTTAAAAATCAGCGTATGCATTAGCACTGTCTTGAAGTGAGATTTTTCTAATGTCCTATTTGCTTTACTTTTTATTTAGTAATGAATTCATACTTGCTTAAAACTTTAGTTGTCTCAGATTCACCGTGTCCAAATATATATGCTGCACTGATGCCACAGAGCAGGTGGTATGTACTGATCATTGAATATTTTCTTTTAGCTTGGTTTGGAGAAGACGTGGCAAATGAACATGTCTTGTGTGGTAGAATGTCCTGTGAACTGTCAGCTCTCTGACTGGTCCCCTTGGTCTGAGTGCTCTCAAACATGTGGTCTTACAGGTCAGTATGAACCTTTGGCATAATTTAAAGATCGAGGTGCTTTTCTTTTTCCTTCTTTAATAAAAGCTGTAGTATCTCTTTTCACAAAACTAGAAGATGTAGCTAGCTAGGAAGAGTGATGAGGATCTAAATCAACCTTATTCATGGAAATAATATGCTTCAGTAAGACTGTACTCATTGAAGATAATGAGAATTTCACCCAGAGTAGTATCTGGCTCTCAGAATGAAGTGAGATACAGTGAATGATATATTGAGACAAAAATAAACACTGAAGTGAATATTTATTGTTTAGCTGGCGGTAGGAGGAAGAGTAGGCAGAGATTTCCTCTTAAGTTTCAGTAGTCGTGAGTCTAGAATAACTAAACTTGCAGAAAAGCACCATGATTAAAACCAACAAATTTAGCCACTGCAGAATTCTGTATTTTTAAATTGGGGGGAAAAGTTAATTAATTCTTTCTCCCCAAAACGTTACTAAACACTATCTAAGTTTTTTAAAATCAGATCTATGTCAGAGAATGGATATGAAAGGCACATACTAGTTACAGAGGTATCCTTGTTATTTATTTGCACGGATATGCCTTAGAATAAGCACCATTGTGCCAAGCAACTAAGATATAAAGTCTACTGAAAAAGAAGGGTATAAGTGCATTTATGAAGCCTCTTCGTTCTGTAATCATGTCAGGAATATGTCACTACAAATATTGAGATGTTTAGCAGTGAATGGAATCCCATTTCAACTGCTGGGCTCAGAGTAAAAGTATATTGCATTTTTTTGTGTTCTTTGGGGAATGCACCATGGAGACAAGGTCAAGGCAAAAACATCTGAAAGGTCTGGCCACCTCAGGATCCCAAGAGAAAGACCTATGTATTTCTTAATGATAACAGCTGATAATATGATACTGCATTATCTAGTAATATAATAATGTTTCATTTCTTTGAGCTTCTCTCAAGGCATGACTTCTACATTCAAATAATCTGCACTTCTATATTCAAAATAATCCTTATAGCGTGAGAATCGAACCAACAGGTCTACTGGACCTGTTAAATAATGTTGACAGATTTTCCTTTACAAGCTTCTGTTTGTAGACAAGACCTGAACAATTGACCCGATATTTTTCTGAATTAGAGTTACTGTTGCTGTGCTTTTTCAAAATGTGAAGGTGGGTCACTATCTGAAATCCCTGTGCAAGTACAGAATTTATTTGTTGAAGTGAGAAAATATATTTTAAATAGAAATGTAAAACACTGTAAGTGTTTTTAAGAGATGGTGGCAACCTCACGTGTAATTTTCCTCTTAGACAGGAAGTTGGAAGTAACTGCTGTTTTTTTAATAACCATCTAATAAGCCCAAAGACCACAAAGCTGAACTGCCTTTGTTCACCTGTGCAAATACCAATTAAAAATTCTTCATGTAAGAATTCTGCTCGTTGCTTTTCTTTGGGTTTTTTTTCTCCAGTTTCTTTTTTCTGCTGTGACGTTTTTGGAGCAGCTGAGAATACAAGAATGATGACGCTCCACTTGACAAACATCTTTCTAGCTAGCTGCAGTGAACACAGCTGTCTGGGAGACTGATGTAGTTCTGCTGCTGCATCTTGGCTTGTGTAGTTTGCTTTCAGCAAAAGACTCATGTCATCATCGTTAGGGAGTTCAATTCCAAATGCAACAGATTCAAATGTGGAATTAAAGATTAATAGTTTTGGCCAGCTAACATTGGGTGTTAAGTAGGTAAATCTGTGTAATGCCATAGTTCATTATAAGCCTCAACATGCAAATTTAAATATATAAATCTTATTTCAGACTTGGTTCATATGTGTATCTACATATAGATTAAAATACTGCAGCTCTGTTGGCTTTGTGGAAACCTCTGTGAGGTGCCAGCTCTAGAGCAGCCGCTTTTCCACTGCTGCTGGCAAATAAAAATTTTTTTGTTTTATCACGTGATCTCTCTGTAGTGAAGCATAATGGTCTAATGTCCATTGCAAGATGAAAGAAGCAAGAGTCGCTGAAAGGATAAAAATGTCTTCCCTTTTCTGTTTATATAAGTATTTGAAATAGAACCTGTACTTCAGTGATGCTGGGTAGTGTGCTACTCGTGGTTGAAGAGGCGATTACTGTTGGATAAGCCTATTGTATTTTAATTTTCTTTGAGCTTGAGTGAAGAATTCTCTGTCTCCTGCAAAATCTACGTGTCGCATTTTCCAGAGAGAGTGTGAGGGAAAGTTGCAAGCTGTTCCTGGTTGCTGGAATCAGACAATCATGGGACAGATGATTCTGTGTTAACTCATGGAAGAACAGAATATGTTGGTCTCCTCTAGCAGCAAACTCTAGATGAGGAGTTCAAATCTCCACTGAAGTGCCACAAACATGTTTTCATGTTCAGCAATAATTTTTTTCCTCCAGGCTTCTGAACTAAGAAATTACTACTTTTGTTTGCTGTTACAGAAGCAGTCTGAAATGCTAATCAGACATCCTCCTGCACTTCTTGCAGTGCAAATAAATAACAGAATATAAAGTGTCTGACCTGGAAAATATAAATCCAGAGAAGAGCGAACAGGTCTGCTTTACAGTCCAATTTTTCAAATGTGGAAAAAATTACTTTATTCATGCACAACGCTTTTCACAAAAATAGACCCATCTTGAGGAATAAATCAGTCTAATGACTTTGTTGTTTGTTGTATTGCTGTTCCTTATTTACAGGGAAAATGATCAGAAGAAGGACCATAAATCAGCCATTTCAGGGTGATGGGAGGCCTTGTCCTTCTCAGATGGAGCAATTCAAACCCTGTCCAGTAAAACCTTGTTATCGATGGCAATATGGTCAATGGTCTGCATGCAAAGTAGAGGTAAAAGCCATACGGGACTTTGAAGTTATGCAGCTTGTATATCTCAGCACATTTGTAATATGCTCAGATACGTGCTTCATATCACGTTAAACAATTTGCTTCCACCCCTCTTACACAACAACTAAAGATTTACTCTTAGGATTGATTTTCGTCAAGAGATACAATGTTCTACAGGTATTCAAAGTATAAATGTAAAATTTGGCACCTGAGCAGCATTTTTGCTAATAATTGAAATCCTTCTACTGTAAAAGAATATCTTTGGAAATAGATTGGCATCCTAGAAGAGATCTCCACTTGAGATACTGCCATGGTTGCAATTCAAAGGCATAATTAGCTCCATACTTTAAGAAACAGTGGTAGCAGCCAGCAGAATTTTCGGTTTGGTTTTGTTTGTTTCTTTCAAAAGAACAATGTCTGTCTTTTTTTTTTTTTTCTTTTCTCTATGGAAATGAATAAGTAGTCAAGCAAAAAAAAAAAAAAACAAACAATTGTTTTTTTAAAAAAAACAATGTCTGTCTTTTTTTTTTTTTTCTTTTCTCTATGGAAATGAATAAGTAGTCAAGCAAAAAAAAAAAAAAACAAACAAAAAAAAGACGAGACAGAGTGACACTTAGCTCTGATCTAGTCTTCTGGTGCTTTCTTCTGCCCAGCATCCATTTATGTCCTTCTTCCCCAGGATGCTCAGTGTGGAGAGGGAACACGACTGAGGAACATTTCCTGTGTGGTTTTTGATGGATCCACTGAAGATGTTGGCAAATTAGTAGATGAGGAATTCTGTGGGGAAATAGAGCCTATTATAGATGGTAATAAGAAGATGATTCTTGAAGAAACCTGCACTGTCCCTTGTCCAGGTAACAAAGCTTTTCAAATCGATGCTGTATTTCAAGATGGGTTGGATATCATTACAGTTATCAGTGCCTAGCATTAGCCACTGGCAATTAAACCCTTTTTGCATGTTTTACTGATTGGATTCATCCATCAGATGAAGAACACAGTTACTTTCCAGTAGTGACATCACGACAATAAATCAATTAGAAAAAATAACAGGTAAATTTTATAAAAGGCGTGTCTCAGAGATTGTCCCTAATAAGAATATATTTTTTCACAAAATCTTTGAAAATAAAATGTGTTTAACTCTAAAGAAAGGGTGTTGATTTAGCGCAAAGTATTTGCTTTAAGTGCTCAGATCACCTAACAGCTTTTTTAATACTTTTAACAGTGGCTTAAAACTTGATGCCTTTTATGGGTGACAAAGGAAGCTAAGCTAGTAAGACTTAATTTTCATTTAAATGGGCTATTCCAATTGAAACTAGTATTTTGATCTCTGAGAAAATGTGGTTTTAGCTGTTTAACTCTCAGGACGTGACGTGCACTATGATTGCCCTTGTAGACTGAATTCAAAGAAGCTGTTAAAAATGGTTGGGTCCATGACCTTCATACTGAGAAGGATTAAGAGCCTGTATAACATCTGTTTAATTTCCAGTAAAACCCCTCCAGTTCATTTCAAACAGTTACTTGTCGAACTTGAAGTATATTGCTGTTGTTCAGTAGAGTGATTAGTGATGAACTCCTTCAGTTCTGATGTAGATATTGTTTCATACCGGTACTTTGTTTTTGTTCTCTTGCAATTCTCCTCTTTCTCAGAGTATTTTTTCAGTTCATTTCAGATGGAACTGAAGGTGAAGTTGCCTTAATAAATAGAAAATAATCAAAACCAGAGAGGCTTCCATCATTGCTTTGTGCACAGCATTCCAGTTGCATGGTTTTCACATATTTTTACCTATTAAATGAAAATTGGAAGAATAAAAAGCTTGTAGTTATGTTTTCTTGTTAGTCAAATTTAGAAAAAAATACAGGTGCTTACTGCTTGCTTTTCAAATTTCGCTGAGCAGGAACCTATTCTTCCAACAATCTCACATTTAGCCAGCAAGAATAACTGCTCTGTTGGGATGTGCTAATGATATGCTCCAACTAATGTTTCCAAAAATCACTGCTTGTTTTCGTATTATGTATACATCAGTTCTTCAATTATTCATTTCTACTCATGCTTTCCTAACATTGGAAATAAAATTCCTTCATTAATCAGGCATCTGGTCAGCACAGTACTGATTATATCTGTCATCAGTATAATGCAAGGTAGCATGAATTTTTAATAGCGCTTTCACTGAAATAATGAGAACTAAGAGGTTTATTTATGAGTCTGTGCATAGTCTAGTCCCATTCTGCTGCAGTTTTAACAAAATGATCTTTTTGTGTTGTGCCTCAGTCCGTCCTTAAATGCTCTTTAGCCAATCATGCTAGTGTTAGTAGTATAATTTTATTTTTCAGTTTTACATTATAACATTCTACAAATCTCTACTGTCCTAACATGAAATAGCCAGAGCAGACATTTTAATCACCTTCCCATTTCCCTTTCTTGCAAAGAATGTTCCATCAGTTGCTTCTGCTGTCTGCGTAGACAAATTCTGCATGGGGATAAGCAACAATTAATCTTTTTAAAACTAGAAAACGTTTTCTCTTTTTAAGAGCAAAGAATAATTTGTGAACAAGATATATAAATTTATCACAAGGCATACAGTGCCCTAGAATTTACAAAAATACGGGCATTGGTTGGAGTGTTACTTAGAAATTCAAAATGAGAGGGATCTCATAGGAATGCTACAGGAAACTACCCTGCTTTAGAACAAATAGGCTTTTGTATAATCTTTTTATTACTATTTCCTACTGCACAGATAGTCAGAGACTTTTGAAATATTAACTTATTTGGAGTATAAGTCACATTTAAAAAGAGGAAAGGAAGAAACTATAAAGAGGGAAAATCAAGAAACCAGATTTTGACATTTTTTCCTAAGACATTCAGTGCAAAAACATATGATGATCTTTCATCTTACAAAATTGCTGTTTGACAGGAGATTGTTACTTGAGAGAGTGGTCAGAATGGAGCCTTTGTCAGCTAACCTGTGTTAATGGTGAGGATCTTGGCTTTGGAGGGATACAAGTCCGGTCTCGGGCAGTGATCGTTCAGGAATTAGAGAATCAACATCTCTGTCCAGAACAGGCTTTGGAAACAAGACCGTGCAATGGTAAGCACCCAGATATACATAAGGCCACTTCTGAAATCTTTAAGTTTTTATACATAACCAAATTTACATTTCTCTCTACCGTTTCAATTGTTTTTAATTGCATGACAATGACATTTAAAAGATTCACTCATGCTTACAACTGGTACTGGACAAAGTATCTAAGAAAAAAGTTTCCTGTTTGTACAGACATTTCTTGCCTATTCAGAGGCCAGACAGATCAGACAAAAAGGAATTTTGTATTTTTAAAGAAGCTAAGGTGCCGAAGGACTTAATGATTTATCCCAGTCCATATGAGAGATGTACAGCAGAGCTAAGACATGAAGCCAGATGATACAGTCCAGGCCACTTCACCAAGCAGTGGAACACTGACTGAAGCTCAGTGTTACAAGGAAAGGGACCTGACTCCTGTATGAGTTTTGCACAACAGATGGGCTACAACCATTATGAGGTTATTGGAAGCATCCATTCTGTGCATTAACTACATCAGGTTTACTCCACGAGCAGCATGTACCATTATAGTTAGTGTCTATGACACATCTGGTCAATTCTGTATGCATCCAGTAAGTGTAGGAGACCTTGGGGTCTCCATGTGTGTGCAGTGCCCCCTTCTAAGTTGCTGGGTGAAGGAGTAAGGGTCCTTCTTAGCTATAAAAGCCGTTTAACATAATGAATACGATCTACTGATGAGTGTGGCTCCCACCAGTGGTAGCCTAAAGTCTTGTCATCAAACTTCTTGATAAGTGAATGTTCTCTGTGTAGATGGCCAGTGCTATGAATACAAGTGGATGGCTAGCCCATGGAAGGGATCTTCTCGAACTGTGTGGTGCCAAAGGTCAGATGGTTTAAATGTCACAGGTAACTACTCGTTTTATATACATACGAAAGCCTGGAAAACAGGCAGATAATGTCTTTTCCCAACAAATGGATTTTTTTTTTTAAAGAATCTCCTAAAAACAAGCATTCCTGATCTATGAACATGTTGTTGTGAATCACCACCTTTTTTTCATACGAATTTCTTTTCCAGAATTATGCAGCATGTAAAGCTAAGAGTAAATATAAATGTTATCTTCTGTACGGGACCTGAAATGTTTTACATTTTAAAATAGACACTTCAACACTTCGGAATTTAGGGTTTCAGATTTCAAGCCCTGCAACAAATAGAAATTTTATGTATTAAAGTTCAGTTCAGTGCCTATATAGGTAAGAGTTAAGTAAGCATTTGTTCTTTAAATAATTTATATGTCAGCACAGGTGATAGTGAAAGAGTCCCAGAGACTGTAAGCACATGTCAATGGCAGCCACTGTCAGGTCAGACACAGGAGGGGAGCTCTAATTCATTCTAATACAATACCTCTTGATAATGGAATCCACCACTACTGTCTGTTGTAACAGTAGAAATAAAATATCCTTATTATTTTTGCAAGGTTTTGAAATAATACTTCAATAGCCCAAAGTCTCTTTTGCAAGTGTCATCTTGTGATTTAAGAATATTAAAATGTATCATCTTCACAACGAATGCAACAGGGCATTATTTATGCACCTTGATTGCTTCCTGCTTAGCTAAGATGCTCATATGGTAAATAAAACTCTTAAGTAAATTTCTTATTAAAATTAGTCCATTATATCCACTAAAGGTCCTGCAGGATTTTTAAAAAAATGGCATCTTGGCAATTATGGCTTTGAGATGTTAAAATCATAGTATATTCATAAATCACAGTCGGCCACATAAAAATAATAGTTTGTTTTGAAGTGACTGAATATAGCCGTGTGATAAATTCCAGGAAAGACAAGTGTATGAATATGTGTGGGTAGATTTTTCATGACAAGACCTCCTAGGCAGGCTAACGTCAGACCTATATTGTATCTCTTTTTTCAAAGTTTGTTTGTGGTTTTAAAGCTGTGATAACTTTCTGATTTGAAATGAAGATAGTGGATAATTCCAGACAATGTAATTACTAGTTTCCATGCAATGCAAAGCTATATTTTTAATATATTCCTGCTAGTTTTCAATCAAAGCACGTAAGTATAATGTTCTGGGAGAAGTTTTCTGCGTGAAGTATACTGTCATGAACCAGATTGCAATTTACATTTGAACAGTTTTTTGAAAGTAGTTTGTATAAACTACAGTATTTAAGATAGATAGATGCACATACACAATTGATTTAAATGGAGATTACCTATTTTGATAGTCAACCCATACTTCTGAATACTGTGTTTCTTTGCTGCAAATTTGCTTCTAATATAATGTATTTTAATTCAGATATTGTAAATCTCTTTTAATTAGTCCCATTGGTATTTTGAGGCCTGCCTTTATTTACTTGCTAATATTACTATGCTGAATGGTTCTTTTTTACTTGAAGGTGTTGTTTTCCATGGGCGATGAGTTTCCTTGGATGACTGATATTTTATTACATAGATTCCTACAGGCATGTGTTTTGTAAGCTAGGATGGGTGATTTTTCTTTCTGGGGGTGGGGCAAACTTATGGCAACCAGCAGAGTTTTCTTTGTTCTTCATTGGCCATCCCGTAACACTTGGATCTATGTAACCACATCTAACTGCATCTGCTATGGTTATGACCAACCTCAGCGATCAGGATTTCATAATCATATCACACCAGTATAAAATTAATTTGGGAGATAACAAGATAAGTTGTCCCCTAGCAATATAAATTTTAAACTACATGATGCATATCCCTCTTCTATAAGCGAGAAGGAAACCCAGGTAAATTCAAACTGACTCTAAATATATTTTGAAGTTGTTCTGCCTGAAATGATAGTGAAAACCTGATTGTGTGTATTGGTCTGTAACAATAACTGCACGGTACATAAAGCTGTAGCAATGAGAACGAGGACTGTATAAAAAGGAGAAAGACTATATTATCGGTATTATAGTATTCAGTACATGCTTTACTGATGATACTTCCTCTGAAAAAATCTGTCTTAGACTAGCACGAAATGTGGCTTCCTAAGAGGGAAAGCTATAGCGTGTGTAAAAGTGATTACTGAGCAGCAGCAGAAAACAGGTATCCATTCACAAACTGGATGAGTAGTTTGTTTTCAGTTTAACAGGTAAAGATACAAATCAATACTATGCTTTCATTTTCCTTCTGGCCATGGTTTTAATATGCAAGTCGTAAGAAGCATCCTAGAGAACCAAAATGTGTTGCCTCAAGCACAAAAAAACACTTAAACTTTTGTTTGAGCAATCCACTGAAGGAACAAAGGAAAAAACAAAAAGCTCACTTGCCACATATTAGTTCTTTAAAATGCACATGAATGCGAATACATGTGCTCTATCCTTACTTCACCTATAAGAAAATCCTCGATACCAACTATCCTTCAGCTTGGAATAAGAGAATGACTCTTAAATTCAAATTAGCAGTAAAATTGTAGTCCATGGCATACCATAGCAAGTAAAGACATCAGTAATTTCATCAGTGGTGAGGTATTACCATGTCAAAATATGATTTTCTGTCCTACAGGGGGCTGTTTAGTGGTGCGCCAACCAGATGCTGACAGGTCATGTAACCCACCGTGCAGTCAACCCCACGCTTACTGCAGTGAGGTATGTTCTACTGCATTGGAGCATAAAGCACTCCCATGAGGGCTTCCCACACATCTCTCTGCATTACAAAGATTATGCCAACAAAAAGTATTTTCAGATATTTTGCTAATCATTAATTTGTTAAAATCAACCTCTGGCTATTTTCTACCTTTCAAATTAAATGTTTATTAATCTCTGTTGATTTGGTACGAACCTGCATAAAAATATATGAAGAGGCACTCTCCAGGCTAGCACTGATGAAAACAGTCTTCTCTTCCAGTCATCCATGTTGTTATGTTTTATAGCTCACAGAAAAACTGTGTTTTTCTGCTACACAGTGTAAAACACTTGTTCTCTACAGACCAGAACGTGCAGTTGTGAAGATGGATTCACTGAAGTTATGTCCTCTGATGGCACACTTGAACAGTGCACTCTCATCCCAGTGGTGGTGATTCCCACCACGGAGGACAAAAAGGCAGATGTGAAAACAAGTCGAGCTGTGAACCCTACCCAGCCCTCCAGTAACCAGTCAGGACGAGGAAGGACCTGGTTTCTACAGCCTTTTGGGCCAGGTGAAGTCATGCAATGAGCAGTTCTGAATACTAAGTAGTGCTGCAGGGTCTGGCATTTACATTTTTGTGATGCTGAGGAAGAAAAGAAAAACCCTTAAGTGTTCTTTTACTTTTAAGAAGACAGGCATCTGCCTTGACTGAAAACAAAGGAAGAGACATAAGCAAACCCCTAGCCTTCTCAGCTACTCCATCAATATATTTAATGAAACCTTGTTTTGCAGAAGATTTCCTTTTAATCCCTTCTACCTGCTAAAATTCACAGAAGCTATTTGAGATGTGACTTTAGAAGGGAGTTGGCTGCGACGGTTCAAGACAGGATATTAGATTTTGCTGTCTCAAACCAATAATGCTGTTGACAGAAGAGTGAAAAGGTAGCACTGAAGAAGCCATAGCGTAAATTCTAGGAAAATAATCTTAGATATGCTAATGCTTTTTTGCCATATGCATATTAAAACTAATTTCACGTTTGACAAGAGCTAACCATATTACTGATACTTTTAGCATAGACATTCTCTAAATCTCTGTAGGCAATATTTGCTTTTGTGATGAACCATGTGCTTTACAGCTGAGCAAGGACTTATGTGCAAGAGTGTCAAGAAATACATTATAAGGCAGTTATCCCATCAGAATTGTAATTCAGTCATGATATCAGATTTCAGTAAATATTTCCTGGTGCTATTAAGTATTGAGATAATTAAAACTTTAATTAACAAAATATTTTCACAGAAAGAGATATGATGCTTGTCTAAAACGTTAACTGTATGAAGAGTGCAATTGGCTATCTTAAGTGTCTTTCAAATCACATATAACTAAGTATTCTAACACGCTTGTGTCATAGGATGTTCAGTTCTTTCTAAAGCTTTTATGAATGTTTTTAATCTGAGAATTGAGAATAGTATCTTTACACGCATAGTCCTTAAAATGTGCAAATTGAGAACTACGGCAATATTTCTAATAAGCAGATTAAATCATGTTCGGGTTAGAAATACTTATGTTAGATGCTATTAGTCCTACTAGTATTTACTGTTTCTTTGTACTATATTTGATACCTGCAATAAAATGATCATTACTCCGATTAGTTAATACTTTAATCGACAATAAAAAAAAGAAAATTAAGCTTTTCTGGTCCTCCTTTTAAAAATAGCATCTTACCAAATACGTTATCTTTTACTCATTCTAGATAATGCCACCTGAAAATGCCAGAGGGTGGGTTGTAGCAGCCAGAGTGCCAACAATAATGTGGAATAAAGTGAACATTTGCACTTCAGATGAGATTGATGCTTGATTGTTTTAATTTCAAGATTGGATGTCTATTGGGAAGGTTTTGATATACCCTAGCATGATTATTTCTTTTTTCACAGTTTTTAAGTCTAGATTTAAAATAGTTCTCTCACTGTCTTCAACAAATTATATTACAGTTCCAGAAAGGAAGGTATTAAAACTGTCTTCTTCAAGTGTCTTTGCTGATGTATTACCCAAAACAGATGAGTTTGAGATGTCAGTTCCCTTGAATACTTAGAAACGATCTGTCCAGGGAGAATTCAAAAAGCCTGAATTAGGTGCCTTCAGTTGCATAATATGAATGACCTCATTAACATAGTTCCCTGCTTTGACAAAAGTAAATAAATAAATAAAAATATATAAATCCATACGCAAGGTAGGACCATACGGTCCTTTTTTCAAGGAGATGATAATAATATTTTAAAACAAACAAACGCAAAATAACCCAAACTCCATTGCATTTACCAACAGAAATAAGCCAAAGAGAGAGGAAACTAACATACCTCATTGGATATGTCAGATCAAATCTACTGTTCAATCCATCTTTAATAGATCAGTTGTTTCAGTTATTATAAGTTATAAGGTTTCATTTGTTGATTAATGTAGTGAAGCTAAAATGTTTTTATATTAATTATTCTTGAACAAGTTATCCATGTGACTGCAAGACTTTGCATTGCTAGAAAATAGAAAGCCTGAACTTAGCTGCACAGCAATAGAAAGGGCTACTCTGAGTCTGAGTGAAGTCAGTCAGACTAATTTTTCTTATATCATAGAAACATTGACTGCATCAATAATGCCGTTTTTTTTTTTCTACAGAAGTATCAGGACCCAATAAGTATTTGGTCAGAAAAATCTTAGCTGTGTGCACTTACATTGAACATCTACACGGCTTCATGAAAGAAAAATTGTGCTCCTTTTAAATGAAATAATTCAGATTTTTAATGGAAGTTTCATTGTCAAGGAGGTGCAGCAAGCCTAGCTAACTTCCTGTAAAAGAAGGTTTTCAAAAAGCCATTTAGAAATGTGTAAAATAAGGCAGATAAAAATAGTGAGTCAAACAGCATGCACTGACCTTGGGTTGCGACATGCTCATTGGGAGCTCGGAGCAAAACCCCACAGAGAGAAAAATCACAGTTTTTCCTGCGAGAAGTGGGTGCATTTGGGATCAAGGCAAGCAGGAAAGTGGGATGTATACCTCATCCTGCAGGGTCATTATGTCCAAAATACAAACTGCACAGGCTGCATGTAGATCCAGTCCTTATTAGCAACAGACAGTTGTTCTATTTATGAACATAGGTTATCTTTTTTGGTGTATTTTTGCTCGTTCTGTGGGAGGAAGTTGTTTTATAACACCAAAATTTGCATTTGGGAGGAAGAAATTGAAAAATTATTACTTTATGCAGTAGAGAAAGTTGTTATGTGCAGTTAAGGTATGGATGAGGTAAAACATGCTAAAGGAGTTTAAAACCATAAAACTAAATAGCAACAAGAATGAAAATAAGAGGGAGATTGATTTACCAGAGCTAGAATGGAAAGTGATGCTAACAGCATAAATGAGTCCCAGGCTGATAAGCTGCCCTGTGATCATGCTGGAGGATTGTCTGCTATCAGCAGGCCCGGGGGCTGGGTTTCTAGGGATCCCACTTGCTGCCTATGTCACACAGCTCAATTCAGATTATCCAGACTTCAGCTGAAAAGCAGAACACAAGTGCACAGAAAAGCTATTGCTCAGTTGTTTAATGATATTTACTCTTACTAAGCTATAATTGCTAGTGAATACATTTATTTTGTATTAAATTAGTATTTCTGTACTGTTGCAGAACTAATAATTCAACAAGACTAACTCAAACACTACTGACTAACATTCATTCCTTCTAGATGGGAGGCTGAAGACCTGGGTTTATGGTGTAGCTGCTGGTGCATTTGTTTTACTCATCTTTATTGTTTCTATGATCTATCTAGCCTGGTGAGTTGTTTAATTATTTACAAACAAGCAATCCCACACAGACCATAATGCAAACGCAGTGGAAACTGCAGGCACTTCAGTGAACTGTGGTGTTTAATTTTCCATGTCCTTTTGTCCAAGCTCGGGTTAGTGGACTTCGGTGGTAATTTAGATGATGGGTAAACACATGCTTTCCTGAAGTTAAAAGAACTTCATAGAAATATGAGGTAGCTCAGTGTATAGTTCATTTCTGCTCAGTTTATCTCTGTTTAGAACATAATATGTCCATGATAATTTTCTTGAGTCTATATCCCAAAATGCAGAGTAAAATAGCAAGGAAATTTAGAAATGAGACAAGTCAGATTTTGTATTTGGCAGGATATAGACAACCAAAAAAACTCTGAAAAACCTTCTCATGTGTTTTCAATACATGAAATAATATTTTGTTGAGAAATCCTAGTGCATGTGAAAGCAAAGATTTTTTGCAAGAAAAGTCACCTTTGAGAATGCGCTCCCTGAAGTTCTTTAGGTCTTGTTTGGAATTTCTGATCCAAATGATTGTGCAGGTGGAAGGTGAGGGAAGCATGGTCATACACATCAGGCTCGTGGCTGTTCTGCATTAGGAGGCATTTGGTGTGGCTTCTGGATTTTTTTGCTTGTTTGTTTTGTTTAGTAAACCTTCCCCAAATCTCACTTTTGTCTAAGTAAGGAAAAAAGTATTTTTATTTTTGGAGGAAAAGAAAATCCACTAGACTGGAATCTGTGACCACTGCAAGCCACTGTAACAGCTGATTTGGTAATAAAAAGTTAGATTTGGGTAGCCTAAGTGACGTAGCTGACATAAGACTTAGGACAAGACTGAGGATGCACAGGTCTGATTTAAAGAAATGCCTTTATGTCACTCTTAAAGAAGAAAAGCACTAAATTGTGCATAAGCATGTATTGTCCTTGGACTTGGTAGTTTTTAAAAACTGTATCAAATGGATTGGAAATACTGCTGCATTAAAATCTAGCTCAAGGCTAGGCAGGAAATGGTTATGGCTGACAACCATATCCCTACTATTTATGACTGGCTTGATTATAACACCTAGAATTAATTGTAGTCATTCCAGCAAGTATAATGAGATAGAACTGATCAAAAGCTGGAACTCTCTTGTGGAAACCCTTGACGTGTCAAGAAGAGTTAAGATTTGAGTCATATAATTTAAAATAATCTGATTGTGGCTTTGATACATGAACAAATATTCCACTGCAGGCTCTGGGTTCTTCTGAAAACTGACTGATCTTGCAGGATTACCTGCCAAGGATTTCATCAAGGCACGTCAGCACCGTAACCACCTGTTTCTGAACAACTGATCTGCGAATTAGATGTTGCTTTGTGCTGATAAGGAGATAATTTCTGATCCAAGTGAAGGTTTTAGCCTTATAGCTTCTACAAATGAACAACCAAATGCATTATCTTAAAACCACACACTCATCTTTCATTTAAGACTGAAATCCACTGTGTTATTAGTTTCTTGTTCTATTTACAAATTGTCTTATTGTTTCAGCAAAAAGCCAAAGAAGCCCCAGAGAAGGCAGAACAACCGTCTGAAACCTTTAACCTTGGCTTATGATGGAGACGCAGATATGTAAAATATAACTTCTCATAGTGACAAATGGAGTCTAAAGTAATGGATTGAAATCAGAAGGTATCCAAAGCCACAGGGATTTTCTATGGAGTGGACTAAGTGTTTTGACTTTTTCTTTTTTTGTAACTGCACCATAGATAAAGAAGGATGAATTTCATAATGCCTATGGATATTCAAGGTATTATTGATTTACTTTAGACCATCAGCACAGAGAAATCTGGCAGAATCACATTAGTAGACACTGCAGTTGGAGATTTGTGGTCTTTCCTCAACTTTACAAACTACAAGCACCACTTCTGTCTCCAGAATACTGTAGCTGACATAGTATTAACAGCTGGAAGCCCCTGCAACAATAACCAAGTATAATCAGTAAGCATGAAGAGTTTCTACCAAGCTGTCTATGACTCTTTATATTCAAGCATAACATATATACTCAGTTGAACCATATGTATTACTCTATCAGATTATATACCTGTTAAAGAGCATTTTAGTGCTTAGTACAATATTAACTTTTAACTGGGATTAACCCACTGAGCAAGTTCAACAGCTTGCCAGTTGATGATAACTTGTGTTAACCTGCATTTCAGAGGGCAATGACTCACTTGCAAAATTCTGTCCCGTTATCACTCCAAAGTATAAAAGGCCTCATATGTATATCCAGAAAGGAGGCATTCTCAGATTCAGTATTTTCTAGCGGTTGCTGTCTGGAAAAAGAATACCCATTGTAAATGTTACAATACGTTTCTACTTTCTATAACTCAGACTGTTGCCTGCATCTTTTTTGCTACATGTAAGGCAAATTTTTGCACTATATTAGTGCAGCATGATATGCACTTAACTAGTATTGCCATAGAAACTGCCTCTTTTCAGAAAGGATGGTGATGTATCTTGTGCAAGGAGTCTCAAGTAGACAGGTCTTGATTCCTGAAGAGAGTAGTGTTTGGTTTGGACTGCGACTGGATGGAATCGGCTAACGACGTGTACTGTACACAGCATTCCTCGTCACAGCGGCCATTTGTATTCGATATCATGGCAGTAGTACAAGTGTCTAGTTTCTTGCCCCATCTACCTGTACTGGTATAGATTGTCCTGCTGGTTTCTAACTATATTTTGAAGGCTGTTTATGACTAGATTTTTTATATTTGTTATCTTTGTTAGAAAAAAAAAAAGAAAAGAAAAAGTGGTTGCCCTTTAATTGAGTGACATACTTAGTGTTGAAAAAGGTATTCTGATTGTTTTTTCAGCTAAAATAAAATGGTTTGGCTTTTTTTTCCTTCCACTAGTGAGAACATTTTCACTGTTGCTGACAGTGGAATACTCAGAGCCCTTTTGTTTCTTCTAATTAGGATAATTGGATAGACTCTTAATTATTCAGTTAAACTCTTGTGTGTACTGGCAAGTAAACAATAAGATCAAGTTCTGCCATTTTAATACTCATGACTTCTTTTTTAAAGACTCTGGCAGTATAAAAACTCACTGTTAACCTCTTCCATGCTAATGGCTTTTCAGTGTTACACTTCTGGCGTGAATCTCATTGATTTGCCACTGTATCTACATGCCTGTTACAGTTGTAATTCATGACCTGAGAAGGGTTATTCTCTTGACATGGCTTCTACGTGCAGCCAGAACGTTTAAGTGACTGTGCCACTTCTAAGCAATACAAAACTTTATCAGGCAACCTCTCAAAAATAATTGTTATATAAAGTTCAATATTAGGTTCTCAGGTCTTTTTTATAACCGAAACCATTTCTGCCTACTCCTCATGCTATTTCGTCAAGAAGCACCAGTTTATGCACACTGAATAAAACTGTAGTTTGCAAACTTTGGCCCAGATCCACTGAAACTGACGGCAAGACTTATGTGGATATCAGTGGGTAACATCAGTCCTTAAAAATGCCTACTTTTGTTCCATGTAGAATATTTCTTGGAACCAATGTGCATTTTGTGCAGTGTTCAAGAGGGATTGTGGTCCTACTTTAACTTAGCTAGCTGGTATTACCAGTGTGGTGTAACTGCATCATGAAAATTATCTTCCTCCCACTGCATAAGTATTCCCCAGACAGGAATGATGAGCAGAGAGGAACAATAGTAACAATCTTTTTTACAGGTCTAATTTCTCGTTTTATACCTTGATCCAGCTGCAGCTGGAGAAGTGCCATGGGCCCCTGCCACAGCAGTGATTCATTCGTATACGTGTTGCAGGACTGGGGGCTTCAGTCTTACATCGCTTTGTAAAGATCCATAGGAAAAAACAAATCTTCGTAAATTTAGTTACTTCAGCATTCTTGAGTAGAAAACAAGAAAAACGTAGTTGATTCCTATTTTCTCAGGCATACAAAAAGGTAATGAGGAAGAGTTATAAAATTTTAAAGAATGGTAACTACCATAAAGCCTAATCACAATTTCTGTACTTTTAAAGGTCTGATTCTGTGTTGTCAGATAGTATTGGACCAACAGGGAACTGAGAGAACAGGGCTTCTTTCATTGGCAATGAGTCATCTCTATTTATTATACTGGCTGGTCTTAGCAAGAGCTGTTGCCTGGTTCTTGCATTGAGGATTTTTATGTCCTAAATCTAAAAATTTAATAACTTGAAGCTAAAGGTATGCCATCTCCTTTTTCTCACTGTATAAAATGGACAAATGTAGAAAGAAAGAGTAGAGGGTTTTAAGTATGTTTGGCCTTTGCAGTCCATGCAAGTATTTTAGTACATGTTACATTTTTGTATCTGGTCAGTGAATTTTGCTGGTGCACATCTGCATCATGCTAGTGCTGCATTTGAAATCCAGAGTGCATTTTTATTATTATTTTTTTTACAAACGAAGTGCACAGAAATTTGAAGCCAGAAAGGCTTTCCTTGTTACCAAGAAAAGAATACTTGGCTGAAGGAGGGCTGAAATTTTATATAAAGCTAAATGTTGCAAAGGTGATTAAGCCCTTTAGCATTGAAACAGAAATAAATAATAGATGAATTATCCGTATAGGATGAAAAGCAACTTGCTTTAAAAATCAGAGCGCTTCTACAAATCCAGTGCCTAAAGCAGCCACTACCGTAGATTATTAGTTTGTGAAAGTAAAGTTTCCAGTGATCAAATAAACCATTCAGAAAATAGTAAAGTAGACATTTTCCTGTTGATGTGGTGGTTTGTATTTTCTTTTTTAAATCTGTAGCTTCTGGATTACTGTGTCTGCTTTGAGTCCTGGAGCAGTTCCTTCTTGAAGCTTTGATGCAGCTGCACGGGCTTGTTTATATTTAGTATGAAGCATCAATTTTGAAACTCCCTTCCTCCTGCCAAAATGTAATAAAGTCTGCTTTCCAATATTACAATCTAAAGAGACCAATTTAAAAACTCTCTGTATAAATCACTGTAAAATATATCTTGAACGAAATGGAAATCTGTCTTTTAACCTTTATGTAAATTGTGCTCACCCAAAGTCAAGAGTTTATTTTGCCTAACTTAATTTACTTGAATATTTATTTTGTAGAACAAGGAGGCAGCTCTCTGAGGAATGTTTACCTTTTTTTTTTTTTGGTTAATGTTAATTTGTAAATTGTGTAATTGCTTTTTTTAGGAGGCAGCTCTCTGAGGAATGTTTTCCTTTTTTTTTTTTTGGTTAATGTTAATTTGTAAATTGTGTAATGCATTTTTATTTTTTAAATTACGTATATTTCTTTTTTAAGGCACAAAATGTTTACGTACAACTACTGCAAATTTGTGTATATTATCACTAAGCTTTATTCAGTTAATACAGATGACATGAAAATTAACAAGTCTTATGTTTTCGTCTGGGTTATTTTTACATACCTGATGTATTGCTGACGATAAATGTAAACAAAATCATTTCATGTCTTTCTTAAATAGATGTAGTATACTATGCTGGGATACAGTAACAGTAAAAGCCAGATCCCTAAATTATGATCACCTTTTAAATAGTCTCTTTGAGAAAAATTAGCAAACATTGTTAAAAAACAGTATTTCTCTTTTAAAATGAAGAAAAATACTTCCTGCTCTTATGGTGACTATCGAAGTCCATTGCTACATTCCTTATTGACATAGAAGTTCGCCATGCATATTTAATTGATCAATATCCAATAAATGCAATAAATCAATTGTACTTTAAGTGTTCTTTCTTAATTACCATTTTTAGGTCAGAAAATCAACCCATTTTTGGAGAATAAGAGGTGTATCAAAATCTCACTAAAAGACATCTGTTCACTCCACTGAAGCTGAATCTGCCCCTGTGCCTATACAGGAAGGAACAGGGAGCAAAATCCCTCTCCTCCAAATAAATTAACATCTCCAATGCAATCAAGAATAGTCATTTACATCCCAGTTGTTCAATAAACATTACAAAACTCACTTTGAATTTATTCTAGAATTAAAAAAATTGTTGTTACCTAAGAAAACAAGTAACTGCGCACTTTTTTCATCTTTGTGCTCTTCAAAACTCAATTTTTTCACATCCATTTCTGCAGTATATATTTATGCCAGTTCATGGGAATTTGTCCAATTTTAGTAGTTATTATGTACCCAGTAACACTTCCAGGCTAACCCTTGAAAGGTTGAAACCTAATTTTGAGAGCACCAACTCTGATTTTAGATGCATTTCAGGATTTTCACAAGTACCTCTTACCCACATTTTCTCCTGCTAGAATCCATAGTAAAATAACAGAAGGACTGGACTTCTCTTCCCACCTGCAATTTAATAGAGGGATTTTTTAGATCATTGAAAGTTGTTTAATTCAGTACAGGTAGAATTATACAAAAAATTTAAAAAGATACTTAAACAAAGAGAAGTAAAACTCATTTAAACTCTGCAGGGGAGAATTACCTATTGTATGTTAGTGAAGATCACGTTCTTCACATGCAGTAAAGAAAACTTACGGTAGGACTTAGTTGGTGGTGAGACTTCTAGACTTCTAATGGCTTACATATTGGGAATGTGATCTTTATTAAAAAATATTAGGAGAATATGATTTTCCAATACAAGTATAATGAAAGGAGATAGATACATCAAGAAAGACTTGTAGATAAGTCTAATAAATATTTTAGCCTCTAGTAACATGAAGATCTGCAGTACTATGTCTAGAAAACTATCCTGCTG